>NW_028321902.1:3936739-4239565 GCF_036245765.1 Copidosoma floridanum | reverse complement strand
TAAACATTTGTAAATAAAATGTATTTTCTAAAAATACTTTAACCACATGAAAATTACTTACTTTGTTCAAAATACACAAACGCTTATACTCCCCAATCGAACTGTTATAATTTAAAAAGAAGTTAATAAAGAAAAAAAAAAATGAAAAATGAATTTCTGATTGAAAGGGTATAAGTATAATCAAAAGTATGAAAGCTTCTAGGGCTACCTGTGCTGGAAAAGTACTGGTCAACTAACAGTGGATCGTCAAAAATCCGCATGAACCTCTGCCTCTGGTAGCACCTCCTATAAACGTCAGCCACGTGCACGCGTACACCTCGATACATCGGGCCCATCCTGAGAGGCGAGGCACCCCTGCCTATCTGCCGGCTCTCGATGCCCGGCTGGATTTTTACGTAAGCCGCGAAAATTTGCAGGGTCTCGACATCCACCGAAATCGACTCGATCACCGCCACGAAATCAAACACGTTCAGCTGGAATCCGATCTCCAACGTGCGGATCGACGAGCCGCCTCGCGCTCGGGAACCTTTCATCCTCACAACGGGTGTTGGCTCCCTCGTGCAGCCGATTTCTTTGAACGATGATATTTCCTAGGGTTTTTTTCCAACCACAACAATTTATTAACCATTTCACCGGCTATCTGGTGAGATTTTTTTTTTTTTTTCATCATTTGAACTCGTTCAATGCGATTTTACAAGTGTACCATAAGGTAAAATTACCACTTGGAAACACTTGAAAAAATTCCGTCCCCCACATGAAACAGTGAGGAATAAATAGAGTTCTAGACGGTCGTTCATAAATTCGCGTAATCTTTTAAGTTTAAACTTCTTTAAAGAGTAAGAATTTTTAATTGTTGTATGTTCTGGTGAATAAAAAAAAAAATAGTATCGCGAAGTGCCGCTTCAAACTGGGACACATTGGGAACATAACCTCAAACACATCATGCTCCTCGTATGAGGTCCCTACGGTCCGCAAACTCAGCATAGATGGCGTACTGTAGCTAAGAGAAAAATGGCGTCACATTGACACAAATGTAGTATTCATGACCTCCTGACGTCAGAGTGATGGATATGTTGTCACATGAGTACGTCTACATTACCGTATACCGTCGTCACTTGTAGCCGTATAGTGTGTCAGTGACGCCATTTTTCCCTCAGCTACAGCACGCCATCTATGCTGAGTTTGCTGATCGTAGGGACCTCATACGAGTGCATGTAGAATACATGTGTGTTTCATTCGATGGACACAATTCGTCATTGAAGTTTTATCAATAAATATAATAACATTGTTAACGGATTTAAAAATTAAAATACCAATGATCAAGACAACGCGCTTCGAAGAAACAAAATTTACACGGAATAAGTCTTTTTTTTTTATAAAAATTATTAAAAAAACGCTTGTCGAAAATCGTTCCAAAGTGGTACTTACGTGAGGAACAAAAATAATCGATTAAACTGTGAAATGCACGTGATGCTTTAACAAATGGAGTTTTAGCAATTTCTTTAGTATTTACTTCGAAAAAATAACGATTTCGGATTACGTCATGTGCTGAGAGTTCCTTACGTTTTGGGAGTTGCCGAATCTTAGGGTCGTTCCATCGAGGCAAACGAGCAACGCCGAACTGACGTTCTGAACGGCAGACTTGACCGTGAGGAGACCCATAGGACACGATAATCGCACTTGAGCTTCGTCGGTTCTGAGTTTTATCATCGTGGGACTCGTAACATCTGGGTACATGATTTTTGGCGCGCCCCTGGCTTGAAGGATCAGGGGCTGCTTCTCGTTGAAATCGTCGGTTGATACGACACAAGAACCTCGGTCGGTTTGGCTGCCTGTGGACACTTTTTCCCCCCCCCCCCCCCTTGTAATTTGGATTTTTTTTAAAGAATATTTTTCTCACGAGTGACTCACCTTCGTGGCAAAAACAACCGATCAGGGGAACGAGTAAAAATATGTAACGGCTCGTAAATGTTTCTCCGTACCGCTGCATTTTCAGTTGTGGTATGTCCCAGGAGTTTTGTGTTTGGTTTGAAAGAATTAAAAAAACCTTGGTGGTGAACCGTTTTTTTTTTTTTTTTTTTTTTTTTTTTTTTTTAAATTGTACATGAGAAGATAAATAATGAGTTACGTGGCGTGTGGGTTATCTTTACATGCGTCATTATATCGGAATAGATGTATATTGTTTCACCTGTACGTAAATGACCGTGAATTATTATTATTTTTTTTTTCCATTGCGAACGATTGGAACGTAACAAAAGTCATAATGAAAATTATAATATAACCAATGGATCATTTTAAAATATAATTAAACTTGGTGTTGATCTACATGGAAAGATAAAGGGGAGAGGCAGAGGTTTTTTTTTTTTTTATTGAAGTCTGTGTAATACCTTTGATGTGTGCCTCGTTGAGCAGCGTAGCTGTGGAGAACAGAATTAGATTATGCACAGGTGAGCGCGGAAAGGAAAATGGCAAAGTGAAATGGGGTTTGGGCATGTTCGAGCTTGAAAAAAATATTTTTTTTTTTACATGTAATGTACATTCAAAACATGTAGGAATCATAAAAAAAAATAATAGACACCCTCCCCACTCCATCAAAAAAAAAAAAAAAAAAAAAAAAAATCACAATAGTGAAAAACTAATATTTTTATGATATAGGATTGTATTATTTTAGGGTCAAATAAAGTCGGTCATTCGTATTTTTGATAATGTTTCTGTATTTCGCATATGTATAGTTACATAAGGGAATTACGATATCGGTACAAGATCTAGCGAATGTTCATATTTCTTTCATCTCTTTATTTTTCAGATAAACAAAAATGACAATATTATTTTCAGGTTGTGTTATAATGTGGTTGGTATAAATTGTTTGTTACTAGTAAATTTTAATGGGTTATCATTTTTAATGTGCTTTCTTTAAAACACTTTCTTTTATGGTATAGTTTTTTTTACAATTAGTAATTGAAGAAATGTTTAATTCGCTTCAAAGTTACATCTCCGAAGCTGCGATTAAAAGGTAAATAAGTAAATTCTTGGACGGAGGCAGATAGACACAAAAAATTGGATTTTATGGCAATTGTTTTTTTTTTTTTTTTTTTTTTTTTTTTTTCTTCATAATACAGGCAAGAGTAAGAAACGCAATATCAAGAGTGAAGAATCACCACATTGAAATTTCATGTACAACACATACGAGGATTATGAAATAATTATGTTACACTTGTAAAACTTTTAACTTATAAAATGATAAATAAATTTTATGTACATATCTAACACAATACTACGTGAAAAGTATCGGTGATAAAAAGAAAAAATATTTACCTTGTCTAAACTCTTGAAAGTTAAATCATTACTTTATTTTTCTAAGGTCCTACAAGGCTTTTAAGTGGATGTTAATTTTCTTATTTTTACAGTTTTTTCTTTGAACATAATTTACATATTACTTTTAGGCCCTACAATAGTATAAATTATTTATACATACTCAATTTAAATTCATAAGAACTTGCATGATTTAGTCATGAATTTTTGAAGGAGTGACAACTAATTAACATTTCTAATTGTATGCAAAAATTTTTAATAATCACCAATACTTGTACACACCCGTTGTCTGTTTATTCTTTAAATTTTTCCATGAAATATAATTTTTTTTTCTATTAGAATCCAAATAAAAAGCTTGCGAACGAGAAAAGAATTTACTTATTCACTTAGAATTATTTAAAAACGCTAACATGTTTGCACGTTTTACGACTGTGAAAACTATGAGCGTTTCTGCTTTATAATATTTTATTTTAATATTATGTATTCATTAAATTATTTTAAAAACATTATTAACTTTGACTTTGCTTTTATACTTTGTAATTAAACCGTGAAATAAATAAGAATAATTGCTTATACTGAATACATGTGTGTTCTCTTTCTAATAAGTACAATACATTCGCTTTTTCTTGCCTATATTTTTATTTTATTTTGCTCTTTGTTGATAATCTTGTGGGTTTTCAATTCCAAACTCTTATTTTTGCACTAATATACTTTATAAGATTGTATTATTGTGGTTAATGAAATACATAATTAAAACATTTTTTTTATAAATTATTCTCTTCCTAGTTTCAATAAAAATTATTCAACAGAGCAATATAACATATACATAAATCTTCAAAAGAACAACCATATTAAAACTACACCAAAGACATTAACAAATCATACAACGTTTAACAACTATTTAATAATTTCTATTGTCACTACTTGTAAATGTTTTATTATACTATGATTTCGTTATATCCATATATATGTAAAACGTAATGATTTTACTGACACTCGTAAGTTGTGCAATCAGTTATTATACCTTTACGATAAATAGTAAATTCTTGTTACAAAAAAATACAATAAAGTATATGCATACATGATATTGCTAAAAAGTTGTATAAATATAACATGAAATATAATATAACTACCAAAAAAAGTTTGACAACAGTTTTTTTTCTTTAAATAAATTGATTCCCAATTTACAATTTTTTTTTCGAATTTTAGATTATATTTTGCGAAATACAAATATGTTACCGATAATGTTTATATTATTCAATATTATCGCTTCGTTATTTATTTGTCATTTCATATTTTTTTTTTTTTTTTGTTAATTCACACAACTATTTTCACTATCATTGCACATTTTTATAAACACTTTATTTAAGTCACACACTTTATTTGATCTCATGTAATTAATCATATTATCATTTTTTTAAAGTCTCTCTTAAGTACTCGTATGAAAAATTACGGGTAATATTAATGTAGTTATTTTCTTATTCATTACAACACAAAGATCATTTTGGTTTTCTTTTATACACTACCAAATCTTACAACTACTATCATCTCTCTTTCTTCCACCCATATTTTTTCTTTTAAATCATACAGACACGAACACACATTTTTCTTTTAATTATTATTTTTCACTGTTACATTAGTTTTAAAAATTTTTTTATTCACTTGGAAATATTTGTAATGTGGCTTATACGAGCACTTCTCCGTGAACAATCACTCGCAATTTCAAGTATACTTGTTTCTCTTAAGAACTATTTTTCATACCTATAGTCCTTTATTTACCGATACTTCGTCACGCATATTTACGTCTTTTACGTTATTTTATTTATATAAATTCCTTTTTATTACAATTAATCATCATTCACTCGTTCATCGTGTAACAACTTACAAATAGGTACTTATTATATGTTTTTGTTTATCAATTCATTTTTATATCAATTCTTTTATTCATTTGTTTATTTATTTATGTTTTAATATTTATTTCTCTCTCCGTATAAGTAAACTTACAAAAAAATATTACAAAAGTGATTATCGTTATTCCTTGTTTTGAATTGTCATAATTCGAAAATACAGTCGCGCATTATTCGCTAATAGACGCCATTTCGTATTTAATAAACAATACAACTAGTATCATTTTCAACAGATTTTATAAAAATTTAACAATACTTTTTTTGGCACTACAGTCATCCAACACTTAAATAATTTAGTATCATGATTTTGTAAAAAAATTTTAAGAAATCATACGTAATTTACAACGCATGAAAAAATTATTTGAAAATAATACGGCGTCTGCGACCATGCGTTAACTTGTTTTGTTTGTATAATCACCTTATTACTTATACACTCAGGTATATGTGTAATCACGCATGTACGTATCATACGTATACATGGACAATAAAATCTGATGTAAAGAATACTTTGGTACATTGAGTGATAAATCTTTTGGATAAAATCTCGTGTAAAACTTTGAATAAAAACGATAAATTTGTGTATATTTTATATTTAAGTATAAATACGTCGAGGCTCGCATCTCAACCTTTAATCTTAACATTTTATACTCTCAACTTGAAAATTTTAATATTAATAAACAAACACTAATATTATAGGAGAGTTTAGTAAGATATACGCATTTCTTTATCATTGCTCGATGGTATTTTGTTTTTTGTATTGAATACTTCGGGAATAAAATTAATCAATCATGTTGAGATGCACAAACATCAGATAAAAGATTGAGAAGCATCTTGTACATTGTTTTTAATTTTTTTTATTTTATTTCATTTGTTTAATAGTTTTCTTTAACACTTATATTTTATCATTTTGTAATAATTATTTTAAAACAATCACCTGCTTGTATTTTATTTGATTTAAGCAACAATTCCTTTTGTTATTTATTTTGGCTTTTCATTTCATTAAAATGATGTGATTCGCAACACTCATAGTTTGAAATTTATCGCAGAAATTTTATGTCGCACAGTTTTTATCCACACATTATTATGCGCTTTTTATTTATTGACTATTACCCGTTTACGCAATATAAAATTGAAAAAATTTTAATTTTCTTAGTAATTGAAGTTTAGATAAACGCACATCTAATGGAAAAAATATTTGATGTAATGTATGCACTTACATATTTTTTGAAAATTCATTTGTTAGTAAAATCATTCGAACGGTATTTAGATTTTTTGTTAAACAAATTAAAATGTCGTTTAATCACATAGGACATATTATTCTTAAGGATTTGACTGCTTGATAATACCTTGATAATTTGATTAAACGGTTGAAATTTAACTTAAATATCCAAACTATGTTTTTGCTCGTTAATAAAACATATTTTACGTGGCATATAAAAAATTATAAATCCAATGAGGTAATAATCTAATATCACAAGTTTTTATTTACTTTGATTTGTGAATGGCTTAAAAAAAATTAATATCATATTATGTAGGAATAACTTTTTCCTGGAAATATGTCTATGCATTGAATCATTGTAAGTAACTAGTTTGAGCATGGCACGCGGCTTTAGTGCTATGTATTTATGAATAAATTTTTATATTACTTTTATCAAGATTTTCATTAAATATATTTTGCATATTCATCGATGTACTCTTAACAATTGGTGTACGTAAAAAAATGGTTTCGAACTTTATTTTCTTTCCGTTGCGGATTATGTGCGTGTGTTTCTTAAAATTTAATCGAGTTTCTTTATTTTGTATTTGTTTATTCTTTTATTTATTTTTTAAAGTTATGCCTGATTTGTTTTTTTTTTGTTTTTTTTTTTTTTTGGTTTTTTTTTTCTTATTTTTCGTATAATTCGCGTCTTTTTTCCATCCTACAACTTATATCAACTTTTTTATTATGCTTCTAATAGGGACATGTACATAATACTAATTTTTTAATAATTCTATTTTCATTTTTATAGGAAACGAGAGTAGTAGTTATTTCATATTTATAAATTTTTTAAAAATATGCGAAATTAAGCTTTACTTGTGAAAAATATACTTCTGTAAAATTTAAAAAATATTATTGGCACATAGTTTCTTATTTTAAAGTTCCATGCATTGAAAGCACAGAAAATATTTAATTCGTCAAAAATTGATTGGAGACAAATACGATTTTAAACGCAGCATGAAAATTCGCAATAATTAATTTCCTTAATCTTCATCGTATTGATAATTTTTTTTACAGAAATTATAATTTTGAATCGCGCAAACTATAAAAAAAGTTTATGCAAACGTGGAACATCAATCGAAAATTTAGTAATATGAATGAAAATATTTTCAATTTAACGGAAAACTTGTTCAAGTATTATAAAAAGCGTATAACACAAGTAACTTTGACAAAAATCTCTATTTCCTAAACCTTATTTGAAAAAATGATTTTCTTATGAACTTTAGGAACAGAGATAAAGGTGGGAACTGCCTATTTGTGTTGCCCGTGTAAACCTAATTCAATTCCTTTGTATTATATATATATGTATATATACATACATGTATATTAATATTTAATCAATTATTTCGTTATTTATACGTATAATTATGTAACATTTTATCCATAAAATCAACATGACCATATTACCTTAACCCCATCTTTGAATCTATCGCGTCCACGACCACTTGTTCCATTATTTGTTTTATATAATGTAATTTCATTCATACTTCATGGTTTTGGCTTTTTTAATTTTACTTGCTCTCGTATATTTTATACGGATAGTATGCTCATTTAAAATTCAATGTTATAATATTTGATTCAAGGTTTTCAAAAGTAGGTATGCAATTAACAATCATGATTTGTGTGATTATAAAAATTGTGGATGGATTAGAAAGTAATGTTGAACCTCCGAATCAATGTAGATTAATCGTAGATATGACCTTCAAGGTGTATAAAATGTTTTGATTGTTACTTTTTTGCAAGAAATTATTGAAAATATTTCATTAAAAATACTCTAATTATATAATTAAATTGATCTGTCAATATATCCATGTATTGATTTTAAGTTAGAGCCTTTTGAATGGATCTCAACATTTTTGCAAAAAGTCTCATCGGCAGAAATGACGCTGATGTCAATCACGTTATGGTCAGAATATATTATACGTCGATCCCCGTCCTCATATAGTGCTGAGTATTACTGATTACTGATGACATATTAAGTCAAATATAAATTAGTGTTTTCTTTTATAATCTTTTGAGTTTTATCAGTTAATTATTTTTCATAGAACCATATATTTGTTTAAAAAATTGGTGATTTAACGTTTTCGCGTAGTCATATTAACAAAATTTATGTGTAGTTTGTTTATCGTAATATCACTTTTATAAATTTCCTTTTTTTTAAATTTTTGCACTTTAATTCGAATTATATCTAAAGACATATTCTTTTACACGTGATTCCATTAATGTCTATTTGATATATGGTTCAATAAATTGTTTTACATAGAAGTCTAGATATATTTTGCGGATTCTTTTTTTACAGCTTTTCATAATTCTTCTTTTTAAATTAATTGTATTAAATTGGATGATTTTTTAATTAAATCGGCAAGTGATTTCCTATCATCTATCTCAAAGGTACGTCAGTTGTTAACAGTAGCGTGTAACTTGAAATATTTTTAACATTGACACAACAAAATTTTCATAAGCTGTTACGTATTTGTATATATATATATATCTTTTTTTCACTTATAGTTACCAAAGATTTGTGTTTCACACGAATATCCTAATTTTTAACTATTCGATAAATATAATTGATCCCTAAGGATTACAACGCAAATTGTTCACAAACAAGTTACCTTTTACTTTATTTACTTTTTATGCATATATTTGTTTTCATCAACTTAATCTTTTACGTTCATTGATATGAAATGTTGTTGAACAAACAGATTTTGTACACCTGATACTTTTACTGAATTAGTAATAGATTGTTTAACAAGTATTGAACTTTCACAGCAACCAAGGTAACATAAATAATAACTTAAAACATGTATTGTATAACGACATAAATTTCTATCCATGTGGTTTAATTTCGGTAATATATATTTGGTAATAATAGTATTTCACAAATTTTTAACAACTTATAAAAAAAATGGTTTACTTGATAAATTATTTAAAATCTTATTTTTTTCTCGTTTGATTTATAACTAGACTCGGTGGCAGTTTGTTAAAGGCCGTACTAATTTTTATCACTTTGATTTTATTAATCGTACGATTTTATGCTGATTTCTTCGAATTAACATAATTCAACTAGTTTTTATTTATATTAACATTTAACATAACATATTATTAAGGTGCGTCTGTGCACTCTGGTGCGAATAAATTTATTTTATAAAAGAAGTATTATTTTAATTGAATTAATTCTCTATTTGGTGGCCCAAAATGAAATTTTGCTTAAAATCAGTGTTTAAGTGTTAACAATGTGAAGTTGGGTTTTAAAGAAATGCTTTATCGCATTTTGTTACCTTCATTTATAATAAATAATTATGTTTAATGATTGTGCCACAGTAGTAATTTGATTCCACAATAGTATTGACGACGTTTGAGTAGATATTTTGTACACACTTGACTCTTTCAACAACCTAAACGCACAAATACAAATTATTTGATAAAAATAGATTTCCAATCATCAAAAAATACATCAAGTTAATTTTCTGTTTTTCATCAGTTATACAAGTGACACCTTCAATCGGACAAATTCCTAAGTAGTATTGCACTATGACAAGTTTCTGCCATGATGTATTTGAATCAAATCCAAAGTCTATTTTTTTGTCTTCCCGTGATAATTAATAGTAAAGATGGTACAAAATTTTTAGTGTTATTCAACTTCTGTATAAGATGAAAGCTCTTGTTGATTACGTGTATCGAAGTATTACTCGAATCACAAGTGCGTCGATATCATCCAATTTTTTTCAATTCACAAAACATCGTACGAATCCACGTATTTTGTTGTCAATATGTGAATAATATGTACACGCGCGCGCGCGAGTGTGTATTGTTATCATAATTTACTTGTTATGTTTTATATTAAATAATCATCCAAACAATTTATAAACAAGTATGAAACTTTTTTTCGCAAAAAGTCGTCTACAATTCCTGATTTATTCTTTCCTTTTAATCCTCAAATTGTATTATTCATTACCACAGTACAGTATCAGTACTACACCAGAACAGTAGTAGTACATCATACCACACGTGGTATATTTATCATACTTTTCGACTGCATAATCCAATATACGTATACGCAATTCAACGTGTGATGTACACACGTTTTTTTTTTTTTTTTTTTTTACAATTGTTGAGCAGCAGTGTTGTTGTTGTTTTTTATCCTATATTGTTGGCGAACAAGCTTGATCAAGGCGCACGAATCGACAGTCAAACTAGGTTGGCGATTTATAAAATGATTGTTAGGGTATACTCGAACCAATACTCAACCAAATCAGTTTTTTTCCTTAACCCATTGCTTATTGTTGACAACGCTATAACTTTGGTCTTCTCGTTCTTGGCATTTAAGGATTTATTACCCAATTTCTCGTCTTCGCGCAACAAGTAATATGCACCTGTATGCATGAAAAAAAAAAAATAAAAAAATAAAAAATATCGATTTGATTGAGGCTGCGTGAAGCTGATCTTACGTAAAGTCGGATTGAGCTCTGGCAGTTGATTATTACGTGAAATTTGTAATTTATTGTGGATTCGATGATGCTCGACTACTGGACAATGATGTGTGGGGCTGAGAAAAGCACAGCCACCGTCGCCACTACCGTAAACAGCGTGAAAGCGATCAAGCAAAACCTGTAACGCATCACCAAACCAACGATGACTACAGTATCTCCCATTTGTTACGAGTAGACGTTGCCGATGGCGATGGAAATTTTCACTTACCTGTCGACGACCATGGCAGCGAATTTCCAGTCGCTTATAACTTCGGCCTCGATGTCGGACTTTTTCATGCGACCCGTTATGAACTGCAATTCCTTGAGTATCATGGAAATTTCCCTCGGAGATCCGCTTATTGGCAGTGATGCTGAAGTCTCCTCGACGGTGGCTGGTCGCGCCGTCAGTGGCGTCCCGTAGTACGATCTGTAATTATCCCTTTTCCAATGTATCGTTTAATGAGTCGTTTCGATTTTTGAATCAAAGAGATATATTTTTTTTTTCCCCTCCATGGGTTATTTTTCAATGTACACTGAGAGAAAAAATTAATTAAAATCATACAGATAAATATATTCCAGGAAATATTTACCATCTCGCACAGTAAATCGGATGCAAACTGATGGATAAATGGAAAAATCTTTTTTTTTTTTAATATTAAAGATTATTGTTCCAACAGTTATGATTCAAAAAGTAAAAATTACGGTTAGAACGGTAAAAATTTCCATACTAAAGTATAATTTACTAACCAATTCTTTTAAGGTGTACTGTTCCAACATGGTAATTTTTACTCTGTTTTTACCATCATTTTTACTGTTAAAAATAAAAAATTTTTCCTTTTTTTCTATCAGCTAGCATCCGATTTACTGTGCGAAATGGTGATTTTTGCTGGAATTTCTTTATTAATTTTATTTTTATTTTTTTCTCAGTGTAGTTTTGTGATGTGGTGCGTAAAGTACCTCAGGTAAGTGGACGTGGGGTTTTGGCCGCTGTTTATGTGTCGAAAATCGTCATCTATGTCCAAAACGTTGGCCAGTAGGCTTTTGCTGCTCCGCTCCTGAAGTTCCAGCTCTTTCATGCGGTTGCTCATGAGAATCGTCTTCCTCGTGATTTTCTTGCCGGGACGGTCCATCCTCAGTATCCAAGGGAGCCATTGTAAAAACACGGTTTTCGTCTACACGAACCACAATGGGCACAGCGGATTAAAAAGTAAATCATTTCAAAGTGTTGGATGACATGTTTTTTTTTTTTTTTTTTTTTCCAAAAAAAGGATACCTACCCAATTCGGCATCTCGTAATTGTCAGGTTTGCGATGGTGATAGTTTAGGACAAGAACAGTTAGGACGACGCTGCTTGCCACCATGAACATTATGCAATTGAAGTAAGTTCCTGAAAATTGATCCGAGGAAAAAGGTTCCCGGACGAAAGAAAAGAGCGATTAGTCGTGTGTAAGGGTCAACACTTCCTCAGTAACTAATTAATTTTTTTTACGGGAGTAATAAAGAATGGATGTAATTGAGTTTTTCTTTTTTTTTGTTTCTTTGGCTGAATAATTTTGGGAATTTGTTCCAAATTTGGGAATGACCAAAGAATCATCAAGCATCCTTCCACTCCTTATTCTCCGTTTTTTTTTTTTTTTTTTTTTTTTGCTTAGTTACTATCTTTACTCGAAAAAGCTTGAATCACTCTTTTTGTAATCGCATACTTACGTGATAAATTGAAAAAAATAATTTACTTAAAATTATTATTACGGTAAATTTTTCGATTCAAGCTTTGTTGAGTTAAATACAACGAAATATCAATTAAATTAAACACATTTTGAATAATTTACAGTGACACATACGCTCGTTAATTGCCCAGATGAAACGGAAAGTTTAAATCATCGGGCAATAAGTGTAGAGCCTTGTTATGAGACATTTTTAAACACACTCTTATGAATTAATTATTAGGTATAGAAACTGACACAGATATACAAATTTACAAATACATATATATGTGACACAATAACGACCAAAATAACCATGCATACTAACCGAAACAATGACAAAACACCTTTAATTTGCATAAGATTGACTATACCAGTGTCTACATTCAAAATAATACATTAAAAAATCATCCTTCTTCTGTGAGGAACAGCGATTAACAATAATTATAAAATGAAGAATAGTTTGGCTTAGCGCAATGGATTTTTGTTGGAAAATTCATGTATCGTGATTAACGATTGTAAAAATAATAAGTGTGACTAATCTTGCTTGTTTTTCTTCACGTGCATTGATTATTGTTGGTTAATTTTTTTCTCTCTAATGTTTGTTGCAGCACATTCGAATATTTTTCAAAGCATAAATAAATTTTTACAGATTTAAATAAAAACAAATTATATACGATAATTGAACAATTACGATGTGTAAAAAAACTACTTTGGTAAAACTAAAAGAAATGATTTTAATTAAAGCAAAATAATTTAATCTGAATATCATGGCAAAATCATACTTTGTACAATTATATGTACTATATATATACGCTATATATACGCTAGGTAAGTATTTTTATAACATGCGATCAAACCATGCAAAAGTAGTATGATAAACTGTATGAATAAAGTAGTATAAAAGTGAGGATAATTAGTTATCCATTATTTCTTTTAGTACATTTTGGATTATTATTACGGAAAAAAAAATACTTTGAAGTAGTAATATCGGCAGTTGTTACCTAGCGTATATCTTTGTCATACTTTTGATAGTTATTAATTTTGCAGGTTTCTACTTTTATTTATGTGCTCCATATACGTGTTTTCTACGTGTTTATAATACAGTGGTAAAAAATTAATTGAAATATAAGTCATGCTGTTTAAAGATTTTTTATTTTCTTTGAGTTTCTTTGATATCTGTTAAAAATAAATAGAAAATTTATGTCAGCGCAGTAAATGCTTTTAAAATGTAAATCGAGTGTAAACAAAATTTCAGTGTTAAAAATATTTATAAATATGAAACGAATTCTTTAACAAACATGGATATCTTACACACAAGCCTATTTTGTATGAATAACTATAAAAACACGTGCATAATAACAAACAAATGTTTAGTCGTTGTGCTAAAAAAAATAAAATTTGTAAGTTTTTGACGCTTTTCGATTGAATGATAAAAAATTTTCATCAAAATTGATTTTCGGAAAAGTTTTATAATTACTTATCTATTGTTATTCCTTTATGGTCGAGATGCACATTTCCAAGTAGTTTTTTGTACTTTTTTTACTCTTCATATTTCGTAAAAAAAAAAATAATAATATCAAACATAAAGGTGCTGATGGGCAGCTACAACGAATGCTCATTATTACAATGTTCGAAACATTCTGTTATAATTTAGTACTCATTACGTTGATAAATATTTGTTGTATACAATACAGTTGAATAAGTTTTTTTTCAATTTTTGAAAACTATTATCAAACTTATGTAACATTGAATGCTTAGAAAATTAATTTTTAAGTGTATTTTACATAATCACAAAACAACTTTGATTTTAGTTCATTCAATACCGGTATTAAGCAGGATAAAAGTATGTACTTAAATTACGTTTTTTTTTTTTTTTTTTTTTTTTTTTTTTTTTTTTTTTTTTATTATATATATAATTATGATTAAAATATTTTCGAATGGAGTTTGTCAATTACATTTTTCCAAAATATATTTTATTTATTTTTCATGTGTTTGAAATATCATATCACTGGTACAATCGCCACAGGTCAAATTGTTTAGATTTACAGATTTATTTATTTTGGTATTAACATACTTTCTTGGCTCAAAAACAGAATTCTGTCTCGAAAAATTCAACAACTTTTTTAAAGGTTTTTTTAACTATTACCAGTGAGATATATTACATCAAACTAGTAACCCTGAATTAATAATAAAATTTAGAAAATTGTAAAGTTCAATAAGACAACTCTCACACACTATCTTCAAAATATATATATTTTTTTTTTCTTCTAACTTTACGAAATAAATTCTATAGACAGATTTTTTCAAAATCCATATCTTTTGTACATTAAGAAAAACCTTGTACGTAACTCGTACAGAAAACCTTTTTTTCAGCGCTTTTTTACAAACATAATTATTTGATGTCAAATGAATAAAACGATATCTCTTATGTTTAAAAAATATTTGATTTATTGAAATAAATAAATGAAATGCACATTACTTTGATTTTTTTTAACTAGTGTAATTCAACTTTTAACAGTATTAAAAAAAAAGTACAAAACTTTTTTATTAAAAAAATTAGAATATGTTACTATTATTAGGAATGAAACGTATTTAAATACTAGAGGTCTTTAATTATGTAAAGTAAAATTTCACTGTATATACTACTGATAAGTCCACTACCGATCAAAACATGTTTACAATTCCACTAAAATGGAGTATTTTTTTACATTTAATAATTTATTTATATTTTTTTTGGCTTCGATATAATGATGGTAAATAAGTTGCGAAAGATAAGTATAAATTTTGAATTTTTGAGATTAGATTATATTGTAATTTATATTTATCCTCTGTAATCACTAAATTTTACATCTATATTACATACTACTTAATCAATCAAGTTTCTCATAAACGCCTTAATACCAATGATTAAAAAAACTAAGTAAAAAAATGAATATTAAAATATTTTATTCTGAAGCGATAGAAAAATATTTCCTCGTTTTTTCCAAAGACAAAGACCCTACACATGGAGGCGGTAGAGAATATTTGTAAAAATCACTATTGAATTAATATTTGAGAAAAAGATTAGTAGCAAAAAAAATGTGTATGCATAAAATTATTATTGATATTCAGTGATGAAAATTTATTGGTAGTATTTGCTCCCTAGATAAATACATAAAATAATTTAAAAAGTATTGAATCATTTACAAATGTTTGAATGAATTGAGGTTAAAGAGTTTCTATTTAATAGAAATTTTTTTGTCTTTAGCTACTATGTATAAATATATATTTTTTTAATTTAATTATTGTAGTGTACATGTATTTATTAACAGTTATAACTTTTATTACTCGTATAAGAGACACATGCTTATTGATTAATATGACAATTTTTATTTTTCTTATTTCTACTTTACTTTTATAATATCATATTTATTTTGTTTAAGCATATTAGAAAAAAAAATAACCTAGAAAATTTCGTGAACAACAATTGTGTGCTGCGTCAGTGTTGTTCTCTTTAAAAAAAAAAAGTTTCTACTATATAAAATCAAGCAGAGTGTCAGTTTTTAATTCATCTTATGTTGCCATCATTTTTATCAATTTTTTTTTTTTAATTCTAAACATAATTATATTTAGATGTTAGATCATGTTAAAAGGTAGAATTTTGCAAAAGAAGTGGAGAAATCAATAAATAATAAGTACAAGGAAGTTGGAAGTATTCGTGCAGATGTCCACGAAGAGCCGCAGCTTTGACAACAAAGAAAATTCTGAAATTTTTGTTATTTAGTTAAATAAACGAAATTAACTTGAAAAAGAATTTAAATTTAAATTATAAAAAAAAATGTGTACAGAATTGCAAGTAAGTACAGAGTGAAAGAAAACGTTTAAAAGTTACAAAAGAGTCTCCTAAGATAAGGTTAAAAACTGTATATAACGAGTGGAAGGTCTAAATCAATGTAATAATCTTTTATACATTTTGAAAGATTTTTAAATTTTCTTTGTTTGAAAATCATTTAGTTTTTATTTTTTTTCTCAATTCTAAAAGTAAAGTAACACTTTGTAATGATCCATTTGTTAGTTGAAAGACTGAATGAAATTATGAAAATAGTATTTTGTATATTTCATAAAAAGAAAATTATATGTAATTAATGTACGAATTCTTAATCAGTTTACATCATAAATTTTTAGTCATTTTTCTCATTGACTCATTAAATTTTTTTATGAATACTATATTAAAAAAAAAAAAAAAAATGGCCTACAGAATCTTAGGTGACTCTCTTTAATAATAGTATATTTATTTCAAAAATGAGGCTATCATCTCATTTGGTACCTATTAGTGGCACCGCTTCGGAAGTTCGTGTCAATACATGGGCCACCAGCAGCGAAAACACCGTCTGGGACAACAGGATCGTCACACCTGTAACATCACATACACTCGCACACCTACGCCATGGTACACATGGTATGTCTTTTTTGTTTGCTTGCAATCGATATAAGTAGTTTCAAAGCTTTTTTCTCCCATATTGTAAATTTATAGGGAACTTAATGGTTGTGTTTCTTCAAAGTTGATGCTTTTATTCTTGAGCCAAAGCGGTAATTAATTTAAAAATTAAACATCTTTAAAGGTAATTTCGGTTATCAATTAGTATTTGTTTCATTACTATGCACAGCACTCGTAGGGTATAATATAATAAATAAAATAATAATTAAAAACTAAATATAATTGAAAATTTAAAACGATTAATTTAGAAGTATAATAATAATAATTTAATTTTTTATTTTTGTAAAAACAGTTTAATCATTTTCTTTTTCAATTTATATTTATTTTATTTATTTAGCAATATTATATAATAACTTCACTATTATTTGTTATAAAATTTAATATTATGAGTATAACCTTTATTAAATGAAGTAGTAAAAAATCAGAGCACCTACAATAAAAATACCAGAGAAATCGTAAAAAAATTTTATTTGATCGGTAGTGGTAGCATTATAATATGTCCATTTTAATTTTACTTAAATGTGGGTAATTTAGAATGACATTTTAAGTGTTAAAATACTTATCCTGTTAATGTTTAGAATAATATCTCGTAACTAATAAGAAACGTAAGCGATTTTTATACAGTTATATATTTTAACGAGGAACAATATACGGAAGATAATCGTAGCAAATTATTGCTAACTTTAAATCAAATTAGCTATACATAACTACACATAAACCAACTAACTGTAAGTAATCAATAATAAAATAGAAGGCTTTGCAAATGTAAAAGATCGTTCTAATTTTTAAAAAATTTTTCCACGTGAGTAATAACGTGACACATTTACACCATTGACCAAATATTGACTGTTATCAGCTTCACGTAACATAATTAACTACATAAATCCATATTCAAAGTAAAGTATTTCAATTACCGTAATCTAATGTCTTTTTTTAAAGCTGCATAATTTATCCTTATTTTAATAACTTTTATTGTTTTATAAGCATTATGAGACATTTTGAAAATTATCCCACTATACTTGTAGTAAAGTAAAAAAAAATATTTATAAGGTAAACCTTTGGGTTTGGTTTAAAAAACAAGAGAAAAACATTCATATCACACCTAATTTTTTTTACTATATGTTAGATTATTGGTATATAGCATTTCAAGATACTGGTATTTTTCTAACCTGTATAACTGTAAATGAAATTAAAAACTTTTTAATATTCATCATGAATTATTATTATTAAATCTATTATGAAATAAAATTAATTTTTTCAATACATACTAAGCCTAACGTCTTGGATAAATTTTTTTTTTAATTTTATTAGTGTAACAACTATTTGGCATGTGAGAATTATTTTTTACTGAAAGAATTGACCAATTTTTGATAAACATTGAGATACTAGTAAACTGTATTTTAATCTAATATTTGGTAACAACAAAAGTAAAATTTTACGAATATAATCAAATAAAAAATTTTTCTCTATAAACTATGCAAAGTATTAATATCAACAATTTTAAAGAAAAACATAGTTTGTACGGAGATGCGGACTAGCATGTCTGACAGGTTTGCTCTGACATTTTATTAGAATAGACATCTCTTTCTCTAAAAAATCATAAAATTAATTAATGGTCAATTATCAGATATATTAAAGGATTTTTTATAAAGGGTTTGTATTGAAAGATGCATAGAGAAAAATATAAAACTCTTGTTTGGTCAAAGTTATCAAACTTGTAGTTTTTTTGGTTAATTCAAAATCTTTAGTAAATACAACTTAAGTATATTATACTTTTGTTATTTCTTTTATTTTAATGTTTAATTTTATTTCAACATTAACTTCTATTCATTCACAAATCGTACATGTAATTGTAACATTAGACATCCTCAAATCTACATCCATAGAAATACATACATATAAAAACATTTCATTACGATAAATCAAAGTAAGAAACTTATAAAGTTTTTTATGAAAATTTTTCAAGAGTTCAAGCATTTTCATCCATTTAAGTTATATTTATTTGAAATCGTCATCACACGTGGACAATATTACAATAGCAGAAATGCAAAAAAGAAGAAAAAAGACAAAACGTGAAAGAATAAATAAATTTAAAAAAAGTGTTATATTGGTGATACCTAACAGGGGTATAGCATCGGAGACCTGTGGTAAGGTCTCGGCAACGAGATTCAGGAACACCGTCAACGACAGTAAGATGGTCACCCCTGAAACAATTGTTCATGACCATGACGTCAGAGTTACGTCTTAATTTTATCGCTCAAACAATATGACATTGACTTTCTGTGTCTTCCAGGAATTAATTGTAAAAACTCAACAAAACACATAATTGTCATTGTTGAGAAACAAAAAATTATAAATACAAATAAAACTTAAAATAAAAGTAACCATTTTTCAGTCTCGACGTTCACGATGTAGCTGTAATAAAACACCGTTTGATTTGTAAATTAATAGGGAAGAAATTATGTTTGTTACTGGACGGCTGACAAAAACCCTTTGATTGTGCTAAGAACAATAATTATATCATTCATTTTGGTACCAGACTTGATAGATAATTTTATGATAAAATATTGAGTTAGATAAAAAAAAATAGGATGCAGTTCTTTCAATGAAAACTTTACGTGATTCATTAATACAAATTAATAAGATTCTGTAAGAATTGCTTGTTAATTTTGTAATTTCATGAAGGTCATCGTATTTTTTGGACACAGAAATAATTTTTATTGCTTTTTTTATTGCTCGTATGAATATTTATGAAACAAGCAAAACGTATAAAAGCTAGTTTAAAAGTGATTCGATTTTTGAATTTGATAAATAAAAACTACAAAATCATATTGGCAAAAATAAATTGTAAGTAAATTTCATAAATATTTTTAATTGATCATGTTGATGAGTTTTTTCATGGTTTTATTAGATTTTTTTTTAATTTTTAGTATGTTATAAAATTATTTTTACTGTTGATGTGCATTTTTATTTTATCCATGCTTCTTTCTGGAAGTTTTTTTAGATATCATTCGTTCTTCAGTACGTAATTTGAAATATGGAGAAAAAATTAATTTTGTTATAAAATGCGATGGTTTCGTTTAAAAATAAACAAGAAACTGTTTTTCTCATTGAAAATTAAATTCATCAAATTTATTGTAAAATATTTTTTTTTTTTTTTTTCTTTTATATTACTTAAATTTCTAAAAATTAAATACTCCAACCACCTGGAAAATTTTGCAAGTCGACAAGTCAACATTCCATTTGTATAATGTTGCAAGGAAAGAGTCGAATAAAATTTTGTATTCAAAGGCCAAATTTATAAAATGCTCAATAAATTTTTCAAACGTCAATGAATAATTTTCTTAATAATTAAGAAACTATGTTGTTTGAAATTGTTGGGTGTAGCATGTCAATGAGGCCACGAGAAAAAAATGAATTTTGCGCACGGGCAGTCTAAAAGCGGATCTGTTAACTATACCCGACAGCACACACGATCCTAAGAGTGCATTTACAAATTTATGCAAAAATGCGTTGCGTATACAAACATTGCCAGATATCATTGTGAAATAAGTCCTATGAAAAACGTGATACCTATTAAGGGCACGGCATCTGACGTTGTCGGCATGCTTTCGGCCACGAGATTCAGGAATACTGTCAGCGACAGCAGAATGGTTACTCCTGTGGAGACATAATTTGCACTTGTTTTTTTTTTTTTTTTTTTTTTTTTCATCACATTTTTAGTGAACGGCTACGTCTCGATTGTGAAAAACATGGATTTAAAGAACCTTCTTTGTTTTTTCACCGATCACGAAAATCTTCGAAATCACCAAAGATGAAAGCTACGTGAATATGAACGAAATATTATGTTGCCGAATGATCGAACAATGTAATACATTTTCCCAATACGATCCATCTCTATAGCGAAGGAGCATAGATATAGTAGCTGGTACGAATAAAAAGACATGTAAAATGTATGTATAATTTTTTATAACGTACTAAATTTTTCAAATAAAATTCTAACGATTCGTCTTTAGCATAGACATAGTGAGAAGACAGCTAATATAAACAATTTTTTTGATAAAATCGTCCATGTAAATGAATGTTCGTAACATTTCAATTGACAATAGATTGGAGCAGTGAATACAAAGGAAGCAATTGATAGCTTTGAAAGAATAGTTTAGATAATCAACTCGTACTTTTTTTTACATGTGTAAGCTTTCGTTGTAACGAACAGCAATTATTAGCTTTTAGTTAATGGGAAAACTTTGGTAAAAAGATTTTAGATGACTACTTTCTCCTTTCGAGTTTACTCAAGAACTCTGTGATTACGGTTGATATTGCGAGCTTCAAACTTTTCATTAAACATGTTGTAAAATTCAATAGTTTCGTGGTAAGTTCGCCAACTAGTTGGGAAACTTTGCTTATAATTTAGGGAAAGTACTTAATGATGCATTGGCTGCCAAGATCTAGCTTACCTCGAGAAATTTCTCGGGTGAAACGTGGATTATTTCATAAGAAGTAATTTATTGGATATGGAGTCAAAATCCAGGTTGTGTCGAACATTGGAGTATAATTGTCGATGTGGTTGCAATGATCTCACAATCTCATTCTATGCGGTATTTTTTTTTTTCTAGCAGAATCTTTTTAATAGTCTTGATAACTTTTCTCCATCCTCTCTGGCATTGGTACATTTTGCCGAGAGTTTTAATTCAAATCACGTGTTGTTAGATTTTAGTTATATTTGGAGGATATACAGCCTCTTGTGCACGGCTTTTATTTGTCAATTTTTTTTTTTTTTTTTTTTTTTTTTTTTCCATCACCATTAGCATTTGCATGATTTTACAGGGAAGTGCGTTTACGTACTATTTAAATACCATGTTTATCGTCGTGTTACTTGACTTGTTTATCCACTACTATATAATTATGTTTTAATCGGGTGTTATTCGATGTACTCTACATTAATGATAATTCAACTTTGATAAAAGATAGAGGGAGAGTAATGAAATATGCGAGCTTTCAAATTAATGAAACGAAATTACATTTTGCTGTATTATCAGTGATGATGTGCAGAAAAATCTAGCGTCATTTGGTGATTTATCTTACGTTCTTTTAATCAATATATCACACCATTAAAGATTCCAGTGATTTTTACGCAGACGGGACGGTAACTACAATTCTTTTTTTAATAAAATTAACATTAACGAGTAAGTCACGTCCAGGAGCGTAAAACTCGATAATATTTTTAAAATTTTTATTAAGTGAGTGCAAACTAATAGTGGTTAATTTACGTGATTGTATGGTATATACTCTAAGAGAAAATATCTAGAACATGCAATTTTTGAGGTTGCGATAAAAAGGTAATCCAACTATTTATAGAATGTCATCTTATCGAAGTTAATTACTACCAATGTTGTGAACTACTTACGACTAAATGTTTATGGAACAAAGCTTGTTATGAGGGATAAAAGTTTTACTATAAATTATTTAAAACTTATTTTATGTATGACATAGATTTGAGGAAAAAAAAAATTAAAAACAAAATAAATATAGATATATTACTCAAAACAAATTAAAAAAAAATAAAAAATCACAACTTTCTGTATCAGATACACTACAATTACCATGTAAATTTTGATGAATTTCTAAAATCTGTGAATACCTGCACAGATTTTTCAAAAAAAAAAAAAAAAAAAACTAAAGAAGGCACGGGATTATTGCTGAATCTTTCTAACGTATACATTTGGACGCCATTTAATTTTTTCGGATACTTATGTTGTATAATACACACACGTTCGTATGTAAAAAAAAAAAAAAAAAAACAAAATGAAAAAAAAAAACACCAATAAAAGCAAGTGTAAATGTTGATTACATTACCTAGGGTGAGTTTTTCCCCCGAGTCAGGAGGTAAGGTGAATCCAAGTAGTGCCATACTCGATATGAGGACGCATGGCACTATGAGGTTGAAAAAGTAGTACAGGGTACGTCGACGGATTTGTATAGTAAAGGTTACATCGACGTACGGTTCTGGGCAGCATTGATAAACAATCGTGTTTTTTTTGCCTGGCATACCTGCAATTATTTCACCCACAGCCGGTCATGAAATCAATCATCAAAATTATTGACCATTCAACAACGAATATACATGTGAAAAAAAAAAAAAAAAAATTATTATTATTATTTTTACACCATAAGCATAACATTGTTTGCCTCAGCAAGTACCATTTTTATATGACATAAAAAAATAATCAGTTTTTCGTCGGTCTGAATAAACAAATATACATTGGCAAAAAAAAAAATTATTGAGTAAAAACTGATTAAATTTCAATACATAGCTGATGTGTAATATATTATTTATTAATTACATGTACATAAATATATGATAAAATTTGTTTAAATAATGTAAATATTCGTCCTTGTAAAGTTGGCCGTCAAACTCACCAATGAGGTACCATTCTCCGTTCATGATGAAATCGGATAAGTCACCACCTTCCTCAGAGTTGAGTACCAGATCGAGCTATCGAGGTCGAGAAAATTGCATTAAAAACAAAAGTGTCACTACTGCATTCTGACATTTCCGTAAATCACACTTTACGTGGTTCATGTATATTGAGGTTTTGCTTCAAACACGAGGTCGATCGCATGCTCAGTGGGTTTTGTTATCCAAGGCTTAGTTGCATGCACATATGCTTAACAAAAGTTGCACATACGTTTACATTTATATATACATACATATATCAGTTTCGTGAAATTTACATATTATGAATGATAATATTATTATTTATGTACATATTAGCATCTCGTGTGAGTATTTTTTTTTTATAAATAAATTATTTATCTTGAGAAAAAAAAAAAAGGATTTGAAATGCGTGTAAAAGTATTGAGTACGAGACATTTGTCACATCCATGTTACAAAATAATCTTGCGAATGATAATAATGACACTGATTGAAGTGCTGGTGTCTGTGTGTGTATATATATATTTTATGCGAATAGTAACAATGTTACGTGATATGTACCCAGTGTAATGTAGTTTTCAATCAAATAAAAAGTAACACGAGCACAAGGTACTTTATAAAAATGGAATTATATATTTATTACAAACGGTCTTTAATTATATGATTTTTTTTTAGGAAAAATCGGTTTATCTATGTAAATTCAAATGTTAACGAAGACAAAACAATTTTCATTAAATTATAAAAAATATTGTTTGTGTCCTCTGGATTACAAGATTTTGTAAATTCAACAAGCAGATTAGACATAATATTTTTGTTTATTGTCAATATAATATGTTTAACATGCTCGATTTTTTTTTTAAATTTTTTTCCCAACATGCAAATGTATGTATATCGACAGAAAGCTACATAGACACAATTATGATGAAACAAAGATCAGTGTTTCGATTGTTACGTGACATAGGTGTGATGAAATATATATTAAGCAAGACAGCACGCTTTGGTGTTTTAACGGTTTTTTTTTTTTTTTTTTTTTTTACATATATTTATAATGAAAACAGTCACCGATTACACAATGTATTTTCTATATATATATCTGTTTTGTGTGACCATGAAGTAGTTATGGTGTTTTTATATTTCAGTGTACGGAAGAGGGCTGTTTGTCTGCCAGCGAGCCATTTTGCGCCATGTATGTATTTTTTTTATCATTGGTAACATGGTTTTAGGAAGAGGTGAAAAAAAAATATAAATATTTAACTATTCAACGAATGTTTCACACGATAATGCGAAAACGTGTGAAAATACATTGAATTCAACAAATCAGCACATTTTCTTTTCTTTTTTTTTTGCTGTGGTAGACAACTAGATTTATTGCGTCTATAGTCTTGTAAGAATAACCACGCATCTGTTTTACATCTGTTAATTACCTATGTTTGTTAATATTAAACAAGTAATTTGGCTGTTACCTGAAAATATTTTTAATTCCAAATAAATTGGATCGCTTCTTCATAAGATTAAATTTTTCTCTGATAAAAATTTTCGAGATATTGGCACAAAAATAATTTTAAGAAATATATTTTTGTACCGTATACAAAATACTTAACTGTAATAAAAAAAAAAAAAAAAAAAAAAAAAACACCAAGATACACCGAGTACATCAAAAATGTAGACAGCTAATATTAACAAAGTATCTATAAATCTAAAGTATCCTATTTAATTGAATTCCACTAGGGGAATTTCATACATTACTTTTGTATAATATCGACACATCAATTTTATAAAAAAAAATTGAACAAAACATAATTAACATAGATATGCATGTTTATACATATAAATATATATTTTAATGAATCGAATGTTATCTTACGTGAATGGCCGGACTCAAAGGCACTGTGTACGCAATGTTGTTTATAAAATGCAGAAAAAAAAATGATACGAAGCTTAGAGCAAAATTAAACACACATACAAATTAAACAATGCCTTGAGGGGCATGCAAGTAAGAGCGCATCCGATTTTATACGAGTAATTTAAAAAAGCACCTGCCTCGCTTACACTCGCGCTACTAATGCCGCGATAATAAATAAATGTTCACTATGACTTTTCTAAATCTAATTCTGTTCTAACAATTAAAATTATATTGAAGCAGCTTGCAAATGCATTCAGATGTTTATTGTGCCAGATGAAGAAAGAAAAAAAATCACGACTTTCACTTGCAAATGAAAATTGATGTCTTTTGATGCTTTAAAAACAATAAACCAAGTTGATACTATTTTATTTACAATTTAACGATTGATTCTAAATTATTTGCGATTGAACGTATTTTTACATGAAATTAGCACGCCAACCCCCTCGCAATTCATACCAAATGTTTAATTTCCCCATTTTGTTAAAACAATTGAATAATTTTCCACTATAAAGTACATAATTTTGATTTTTATTCAATGCAAATATTTAAACTACTGATTATTTAATCTCATTTTCAAATTTACGAGCCCAAAAGACCGATCCCAACCAATCACAAAACGAACAAATCGATGACAATCATAATTTACAAGTAACGTGGATGTCCCAGTACTCGCTCACTTAAGCAGACCAAATGTCCCAATAGTCGGTCACTTTTTTTCTTTTATGGGCCTTCGTTATATTTTAAATTGGGTTTATACATTAACTTGTATTGAAAGAGTAATTGCTTAGTGTCCGAATAGCTACCCGATTTATATATGTTTCGAAAATTTATAGTGAAAAAATCAGCCAAATGACCGACTATTGGGACATGACCGAATCGACCTTAGGATATGATAAAAATGCCGTGCCTCGTACGAAATGACGATACAAGATCATTAGATGATTTTAGTGCAAAGATAAGATGTAGTGAAACAAAAAAAAAAAAAAAAAAAAAAAAACAAAGAAACAATTAAGTAATCTGATTCGTAAAAGAAAAAAACTTCTGAATGCTTCTAAGGTAGACTATAGCCGTTCTAAAGCACACACATCATGTATATTATTGGGTGCAGATATAATATATGCGTTGGTAAAAACGTTTACTTACGCGTGAACATATATAAATGTGCGTGTACACGTGCATATATATGTATCATAAATGTATACAAAAAATATTTTGTTCTGTTGAAACTATACAGCGGAATGTATGCGAGGCAAGCGCGCGAAGCTTAGCCTATATGAAACTAAGCTTAGCTCAGAGCGAGTACTCATTCTCCCTTAATCTCCATTTCCGTCTGTAGTTGCACACTTCCCACGTTGCACCGTCAATTAATCATCAGCCGTTGACTCGATCGACGCTACAAAGAGTGTATAGTAGTATATCTATACGCGTCCACTCGGAGGAACGAATTTCCGGCAATCGAACGAGATCGATCGATCGAGGGATGGGGACGATTTCGACCAATCGAACCGATCCCTCGAATCGATCAAATAGCCCTGGAACTCGTTCTTCGAAGCGGAAGCGCAGCCATGCCCCGAAAAACGAGTTTTTAATTGCGAATCGTCGCTGCTATACGTGAAAAAAAAATAAAGAAAAAATTGTTGACGTTACCATGGTGGAACGAGCAATCGAGCTTGCTGGTTGTCGGTTGTTCTATAAAGAAAAAAAAAAAAAAAAAAAAAAAAAAAAAGTGACGAATGTATATAGTTGAAAATAAGGAACAATAATTATGCAATGATGCACTAGAACCAGCAAGCTCGGCTCTAGGAGAGCATCCGGAAATTGAGGACTCGCTTATAGCTGGCATGGAAGCGTCGCTCAGCTAACGACTCCGTGGACGTGACTTCGGAGAGGGTGGGACGGTATTTCGGGTGTCTTAGCTGTTGCTTGAAAGATGCTTTTGAATATCGTCAGATGGAACGAATTATATTTGATTTTTCGGATAAAGGTAGTGTTTTTTTTTTTTTTTTCAAGTGGTCATAGAGTGTTTCAAGTAAAAAGAGGAGATATACAAGTACTAGGTCTAGTAATCGTGTGCTCATATCTAGTAGTCGTGCTTCTTGCTGTTTTCCTTGAAACGCTTGGATTTTTATGCACTTAAGCAATAGCTTCTATAAATATTACAGTGAGGTTTGGGGTGTGGTGGGGGGGGGGGGGAAGGAAGGATAACGAGCCAACCGAGTCGGTAGTAGAACGACGATGGACTTTTGCTCCATGCAAAATCGTGGTTCCGAGCTCAGACACAATCACGTGGTCCCTGCTTTGACTGTATTTTTTTTCTATGTATTTGTTTGGTGTATATTTGAATTGAGGGATATAGATATGTGTCAAAGAAAGTCCGTCGTGGAGAAGAAAATTGGAGTTTTTTTGATTTTATACCATTTAAAATTTTTCTTTTTTGGTTGCATCTTAACCAGAATTTATCGCAAATTGACACTGGTTTTTTTTTTTTATCTAATCATCATGTGATTGAAAAAAGAGACGTCACAACTCGGAAGCAATTTGCATTATATTGGTGCTTTTAGGTATCATTTGTAAAAGCGCACTTAAAGATAATAAGGCGTGAAGAAAAATAAGCGATGAAGCATACACCGATAATAGCAACTTGATTGACATATTTTATCACGTTATCTAACTAAATTATTTGCTTGCTATTAGAAAAAAACAAAAAATAATTAATCGTACTGTATAAAAAAAATTGTACGTTTTGTTTTTGTTTATCAAGCAACACTGCAAAGCTCGCGGTAAGCTTGGAACTATTAGTAAATTTTAATGCTTATAAAAAAAAGTAAGTGTTGAAAAATTACAATAAATTGTGAAAAATATACTGATTTTCTACGTTTTATTGTTGATTATGTTAACTCTTCCCAGAATTATTGCAGTTAAATATAATGTAACGATACACTTTGATTTTATAAAATTACTAAAATTTTAACTAATAATACCGTTATAGAAGCCCAATGTCTTTAAGTATGCTTTTGAATTCTTTAACCCGTTTTTATGTGAATTTTTTCTATACGTTACTTATTCAAGAAAAATTATAAAATTTTATTATTCTAAGATTCGAAAATAAAATTTTTGTTAATAGATATTAACATTCGTATCATGAATTTCTCAAAGTATTAGTTAAAAAACAATATTTGTAGGCAGGATTTTATTTAAAATTCCCAGAAAAAGTTATTTTATATGTTATCGTTATATCTGCCACCAATTTTCATGGATATTTATAATAGTATAAGGGTTTTTACAGATAGTAATAAAACTCGTCAAAATCATTGTCACGAAATAAGACATTATTATTTAAAATTTTTTTGTTAATATCCGTATTTCTAGTGCTAGTCACAAAACTGATATTAAAAAATAGAAAAATTCATGTCACACAAAAAGTTACCAAAAATCAAAAACACTAAAGCACTATACTTTTTCCACGTTATTGTAACTATATTGTCAAAAATAAAAATCCATCAAAGTATCGAATTCGATCGCGAAAAACAAAGCTCTCTTTTGATTACATTTTATAACGCAAATTTTAGTTCTTTTTTTTTTTCTTTAATTTTTAGTTTACTAATAGATACTCAAAAATTCAGTGCTTACATTTACGTGTCCTTAGAAATAGAAGATGATAGACAAGATTTATAGAGAAGGCAGATCGTGTGTTCGTGGAAAAAGAGAGAGAGAGAGAGAGATTTTGTCCTGGAGAGAGTATCTGGTGTGTACCTGATTGCCGTCGTAAGTCCAGGATCCGAACTTCATTTCACAGTGTTGATCGTCAAAGGGGAACCAAGCGATGTCTATCTTGCATGTGCTCTTGAAGATGCCCGGAGGGACGTACAGGCAACTGCCGTTATGCGTGACCACCACGTTTGTTTGGAACGTCCCGTCGAAACCCTCCTCCGCACTATACGTATTTTTATCAAGAGGTTAAACGACTTTTTTTTTGCCTACGATATTAATTTTACAAATAGATATTCTTTGATTTTGACCTCATTTTTTCATGTTTGTATTATATTCTGATTTTTTTTTTTTTTTTTTTTTTTAGTTTTTAAGTTATGATATATTAGTGTTTTATAAAATCCCGAGATAAATATGCTATGTAGAGAAAACTTTTGTTCGTATTTATATATTTTTTTTTTTTTATTAATATCACATTCCTTTGAAATTAAAAGAATTGATTGCTTGTAAAACATTTTATTACGTTTAAAAATGGTCATTTTGTTAAAGAACACGGGAATGATATAACGCTTGTGTCAAATAATGAAGTGTAGTTTTTTAAACTCGAAATTTTTAGTATTTACTAAATAAAATTTAACAAATGTAACTACAGTTTGAAATAAAATTTTTTTTTCATAATGACATAATACATAATGAAACTTCATACGTATCTTCTATTGAATAGTATAAAAATAATTTAATTTTAGTTTTAATATATTTAGTTATTGTAAAAATTATGTATGATATATTAATTCAATCTAATATCTTATTTCTATGATACATGTACATTTTATTTTAGACTTGTTTAAAAGTTTTAACCTAAAAATTTTTTTACTGTTTATTTAAATATTTGTGTAAAAGTATTTGAAAATTCATATGCAACAGAGAAAGAGTACACTACCAGTTCACAGATAGAATTTCAAATTATTTGAATTTTGATAAAAAAAAAAAAAAATACGATCATACTGTAACTTATGCACAAATGCTGTGTAGTCTTTAAAAATTAATTTTAACGATTGTATTTGTATGAGATAAATAATAGTGTATTTACATAGTGGTGAAATTCAAACTAAAGACTTTCAATTTCTAAAAGCAGTATTTTCAAAATTATGATTTCAGTTACAGCTGTTAGTATATTTGTAAAAATGCTTATTTACATGTGTTTATGAACTGATTACTTACTGATTGAATCAGTACATTTAGTAAAATATTATATTCATTTTTTAGAACAATAATAGGTATAATTTAATAGCAGGATAAATAAATTATGTGAGATGCGCATCGTCACCACGAGTAGTTTAAGTAAAGTTTTTATAAATTTGACTAGATAATAAACAAAAAGAAATAAAATAATTACAAGGAGTACATCCTATTGTTTTTTTTAATTAATTTAAAATGGTTAATTGTCTATTTAACCTAAAAAATATTTTAGCGGTTATTATAAATAAAGTTCAGATCTAAAAGTCTAATTTTTTGTAAATTTTAAAAATAAATCATTATTATTATTGTATACATATTGAATGTAAAATTATTTTCTGAAAAAGGTTGAGGAAAATTTTGCGTTAAATATTTATGGATCTAATGTACAGTAAAAATGATTATTTGATGTATAGACTTTTCCAGTGTAAAGTATAATTTTTGTTTTAATTATTAATTTTTCTCAATCCTCTTCAGACAAAATCTTTCCAAAATACATTATTTTAGAATATTCTACTCTATTTCACTACCTTAGTTTCTAAAATAAAATTTATTCATCCTTTGTTACACAATCTTTTTCAAGTTTTTTATTTTTTATTTTTTTTCGTCCTCGAGTTGCTCTCGCATTTTTCTTGAGTTAAATGTATCGATAAAAGATGGAACAAACATAAGATTGTATAAAATAAAATGACGCTATTGATTTGTTCGAATGTGCAGTTACAACATTTATTTAATAGTTAATTTATGTTTAGTTCAGTTAAAGTTTAAAGATTCAAGTTTCAAGATATCTTTTTTTTAAATTTAAAGTTTAGAGAATCAATATTTATTTTTTAATTTATTTTTTTATCATTTATAATTTAACGGTTTGGGTTTCAGCGACTGTGCCACGAATACCCGCTCTCTTCGCCCCCTCATAATAATTATGAGGGTTGATTTTGGTGTTTTTTTATTATCTCTTGTTTCACTCGCACATTCACTCACTGATTTTCTCTGCATGTACACCAGTGCATGTATGTTTAAAAGTTATTTATAATGGAATTTTCGTGTAAACGTGACTGGATTCTTACTCGTAAGGTGGTGATCTATAATATACAAGATTTTACTGAAAAAAAAAAAAAAAAAAAAAAAAAAAAAAAAAAAAAAAAAAAATGGTTTTTACCAATGATAAAAAAAAAAGAGTGTACGGTTCGAAGAGAGCGGGTATCGAGCTTCAGTTCTGCGGTGGCACGCAGTAACGGGGTAGCCTGACGTCGATCAATCATTGTTTTTTTTTATGGTGTTTATAATTATTTCTATGGTTAAAGTGCGTCAATTCCAAATCCAAATATCGATTTATAAATTTATAAAAGATTTATAAATTTAATCGTTTGTTTAATTGAAAAAATGGATTCCATTTGTTTACTTTTTACATAAAAAAATGTAAAAGGTATCACGTCTCTTATTCATGTTGCGCGTGCTAATTAATATTTAATTAAAATTCAAGTAATCACAGAATCGGATATTTCCATGATTAAATGAACAAATTAAATAATACCTGATAAAAAAAACCATTTCTTTGTTTTAAACCTAAAATTTCAATTAAAATACAAAGATTTGGAATTTACGCTGTTGTACGGTTAGGAAGGAAAATGTCGTAGATGTGAGAGGACTTGAGCAATAGCTCAATCGATTGAAAAAAGAAAAATAATCATCCTATGCTTTCCTCTTAATCATATCAACGACATGATCCCTGATTATTATATAAACGATCGATTAAGTAAGAAACTATGACTAGATTAATTAAATTTAGTGCAATGTTGTGATGACGCTGTAAAAATAATGTAAAATAGAAACTTAAAGATATCTGGATGATTGTAAAATTCCCTGGTATTAGAGTCTAATTTTTAACAATTTTTCAACTACGATTGACCAATAGTTTCGTTATATTTAAGTAATATAAATATCATACAGTTTTTTGAATTTTCGTATCAGCTATAGAGTTGGAAACTTTTAGCCAACGTAGTTTCATGATGTGAAAAGAAATAAATAAATAAATGTTAATTTTGCGACATTAAAATTGTAAATTAAAAATACGGTGGTTATTTAGCATGTTTACAAATATAAAATTGAGTGGCTAAATGATGATAACTTTTGTTTCGACTACGTAATCCGCATATTATGCTACAGAACTCAAGCGAGTCATTCGGTTGATGCATGGTTTCGCTTAAAATGCTTGTATATACTGGAAAAGCTGGAAAAACTACTTATTTAAATACTTGAGTTGATTCGAATCGTATTGGTTTACAGTAACAACCAAGCGATTCCTCATTAGAAAAGATGTCACTACTGATGGGGTTTGTCACTACGTTCAAAAGGGTACTTAACGTTTATTTACAAATTAGAAGAATAGGATAGTCATATATATAATATCATACAAGTATTTATGTAAAGATACATGTATACATATATTTACATAACTTAAATAATCTTTGAATACTGTGTCGAAAATAGTTTTCTAGCAAAGAGCCAAAAAAAAAAAGACATGCATAATGTAGAGATAATATTAAGTACAATTGCAAATGCAAAGCAAAATTTGGTTAGTAAATTACGTACCCTTTGTTATTTTTTAAATTTAAATATCTATATCATTCAATCAAATACAGTAAAATGTTTTTTTAAGAATTCGTACATTTGTGCAACTACTTGATTGTATTTAATTTAATTAAAATTTATAAAATTATATTAACAAATAATGCCCAATATGGAGTAAAATGAAATTCGTGTCATTTTGAATTTTTTAACCAATACAAATGTACGCATACTTGGAAGAAATGAAAGAAAAGGGTTCAATCAACTAAGAATTAGTTAATAAAATTAACAATTGAGGAGCTTAATTTGGTATGTATAAATATTGATATGAATATGTATAAAGTCGGTCTTCTCGGCAACCCTTACGTCGTACTGTGGAGAGATATTCTGAAACATTCTAAAGTCCATAAAGCAATAAATCGTTCGGAAGTATTGTTTGTAATTTTAACTCGAGTTTTTTATTATTATTATTATTTTTTTTTTCTTTAAAGTTACTGTCACAAACTTGAAAAACTGATACATTGGTCTTACTCCGGAGCGTAAAATTTTCCAATTAGGATTACGCCGTCATTTGCATCTTCGATAATCAGAGAATAAAGACACCAAGGCTAAAAGTACGGCAATTCATCAAACCAATCGGACATTTGTCCTCTTTTTTTTTTTTTTGCCAATAAGGAGGATGCCACATCGGTGGGAAGATGAATTTAAATTGCCTCCTTTTTTCCTCGCATCAGAGAACTCGAAGTGTTTACCTGTTGTACATCAAAACGTCCGGCTTCCAGAGCTTGTTCGGCGTTATCCGCAAATCCTTGACCCCACCGAACTCGGACTCGTTCCACTGCAGGTTGTAGTCGTTCCATTCCTACAACACACAACGTTAAACTTGCTTTCACAGTAGATCAGGTGGAAGACGCGCTGCCCTTGTTTTTTCTTGTCTTTTGTACAATTTTCTTTTTTTTTTTTTTTTTGAAAAAAATGGCACACCATGTCCAATGCACACAAGGGTTGTGCATAAGTTTTCGTACGCAACAACTATAAAATATTTGACTATAATATTTTTGTGCGCACAATATTTGTGCCCAAGTCAACGTACGTTTTATGCACATCTCGTGTAAATGAAATGCTGTCTGTGAACAAAACTGCCCTGATTTAGACACAAATATGTGCACAAAAAAAAATGTAAATGAAAAGAATTTGTGGTCGTTTACCACTAGCTTGTGCATTATTTTTTGGGCAGACTATGCCCAGTGCACACAAGAATTTTTTCACACAAAATATTATGCACAAGCTTATGAAAAACGATCACAAAGTATTTTATTAACATTTTTTCGTGCACAGTATTTATTCATACACAATATATTTAATTTTTATACGATGTGCACAAATATACGTTGATTTGGGCACAAATTTTGTGCCCGAAAAAATGTTAATAAAATATTTTGTGGTCTTTATTCATAATTTTGTGCAAGATATGTTGTGTACAAAAAAATATGTCCACAATCTTTGAGTCTGCCATTTTTTGTTTAGAATAATTTATGCCCAACAGTCATTGTGTGCATGGGACATAGTCTGCCAAAAAAAAAAAAAATAAAAAAAATAAGAAAAAGAAAAATACAAATGAAAATTCGCTCGTAACGAGTCGGAGCGCAGGTATAGGCATGGATTAAAGCATAATGTGTCTTTCTCCTCTTCAAGCCAACTGGCAAAGGTAGTTTCAAGTGCGGCTCGCGTGTATATACATGTGTATGCTCTTGTGCCATTACACGTGCATACTACGGACATCTTACCGTTTTATCTCTCTTTACTCGAAAGCAGACGACCCCTCGTGTATATCTTTGAGATATCTCGACACTGCGAGAACTCAAGAGCCATACAGGAGGAAGAATTTTGAGAAAAAAAAAAATTAAATAAAAGATAAACGTCATCGTTGCGTCCTTTCTCAACGATTTTTGGAATTTTGAAAATAAATTCTTATAGTCCAAAACTTGAAAATGTATTTTTTTTTTTTTCCCCGACTATTTTGGGGAGATAAAAAAATGTAGTGACGTGAAAACAAAGCTTTTTTTTTTACTTCGATAACGGCAAAGGTGATCAACGACAACAAAACATCCACATTGAGGAATTTCTAATATCGTTTCTCTTACCAGTTTCAACCAAGCATTCGTTGTTAGTATTTGATTCTTTTCGTCCTGAAAATTGAATAACATTTTGTTAAGATTTTGGTGAATTAACATTTTTAAATTGACAATCGATTGAACGGACGTATGATTTTAAACGTATCGTGTATTAAAAAATTCCAAAAGCAACTGAAAAAAATTAGTATGGAATTTTTACGTGGTTACAGCGATTTAATATAATATAAAAAAATTAATTTATATTTAACGATTGATCAAATTTTAAAAATACAGTAGTGGCTGTTTAAAATATTTTCCCAAATTTAGCTGCATAGTATTGCAGTTTTGTCGTTAATTCAAGGTAATAAATGTGTTGAATATATTTTTTATACATAATAATAATAATAATGATAACCATTACTGTTATTCCTATCAGTGTAAATTAAAAAATTACGATCAATCAAAACATATTTATTTTAATATCAAATAACCGTAATATATTCTTAATAATTATTATAATGTTATTATTAATATATTATTAAAAATGTCTCAAAAAATATTATATATTACTATTATTATCATTATAATTAGTATTATCACTATAGCAATATTCCATACTTAAAATGCAAATAGTGCATTATTTTAAATGTCACAAATGATATCATATTATTGTTATTATTATTATCATTATTCTCAATAATATCATTACAACAATAAGAATAAACAGATGGTGTGATAAATACTTACTACATCGATGATTTGTTGAAGCGTTATACCAAATTTTACTTGCAAAGGTTCGCTTTCGTTTTCGACCGGTCGTTCTAACGTGTTGTAATTTGCCAATAATTTGTTTAATAACGCTCTTTCGTAGGCTCCGCCTTGAGTATCTGAGGATCGAAAAATACGTTTTTTACGTACAAAAAACTAAGAAAAAAGAAAAATCTAAACACGTGAATTACTGTTGTGAACCGAGTCTAATTAATCAGCGAAAAAAGTCAGTATTTATTTTAACAGTTCCTTTGAAACAGTACAAAAAAAAGAACATTGGACACCCTCTAAAATAAAAAAAAAAAAAAAAAAAAAAAAAAACTACTTTGCTTCATGTCCCAAGGGTCGTTCATATTTCTATTTTCTTAAAAAGCCACGAAAGAAGGAGGGAGAACTCGATGAGAAATAAGAAATTACTCTTATACTGTAGAAAGAAAAAAACACTAGAAATACTAAGTATTTCGGCGGTAATTAAGTCGCGTAAGCGCTACTTTGCGACAAACAAAGGGTTACCCGAAGGGGGGGGGGTGAAAGGAAAATTCGAATGAAAAGTACGTGTGCAGGAAAGAGAGAGAGAGATGCCGAAACAGAAAAGAAGGAAGAGCTTTTGTGCGAAAGGTTCAAGAGTCGCGCATGGGGGGGAAGGGGTGAAAAAGCTTTTTCGCTCTCTCTCTCTCTCTCCTTTATATCTGGCCAAAAAGGGGAAAAAAGAGAGACGGCGTTGAATGATTGGAAATTGGTACGCTTGTCAAACGCCCCCCTCATTTCTCTCTCCCTTTTTTTTTTTTTTTTTGCCCTCCGACAGTCATTTTACTTAAGCTTCAGATTTCGTTGTTTGTTGTTACAAAAATTACGCGTTCACGAGGCGCACAAAGGGAAACGCAATCGAAATCGCGTACGCGATAAAAGCCCGAATCATCGGCCAAGACGAGGAGGAAAACGGGTGGTCCGGCGAACGTATGATTTGTCCACAAGCGTTTCGTCCCTGGACGGTTGCCATGGCAACGGGAAGACAACCCTCGGCTTATTATTTCAATTTCCCGAGTCTTTTCGGACACCGCGCATATATATATATTTATACACATACACCGGGTAACGCGTTTAAAAAACAACACGTGCTTCGCAGATTATTTTATCGAACGCGAGCGCTGATGGAAAAAAAAAACGAACACTTCATCCGGTGTGGAATGGACATTTACGAAAGGGACACGTGGAAATTTTAATTTTACCCGGACTATATACGGGACGTGACTGCCCGTCGATGCGTTGGCTTATCATGTATATTTACTGTGTTTTTTTTTTCTTTCTTTCTTTCTTTGAAAATTCATTGCGCCGCAGTATTCAATGTTTGAGGATTTAAGTGCGTTTCTCTTACCTTCTTGGAGGAAAAAAAAAAAAAAAAAACAAACGAACAAAGAGAAAATATAGGTCTTGACCCACACGAGGTCTCCAGTGGAAGAAAAGGCTGCTCGTATAACTGAATAAGTCCCAAGAACGGCTGCTATATACACGAGGTACACATAAATTTCACACAGCGTGTGAATGTATACGTATATTGTGGGGACAACGTCGAAAATCCACTTGCTAATTTGCTAGGAAAAATTGTCCGAAGAGTAGAGCCAAAGGGGCACGTATAGCTGGCGGGCCTAATTATAAGACAAAAAAAAAAAAAAAAGTAGCGCGTACGCGTCCACTTGTGACTGGCCTTTATTGTCACTGTCTTTTGCCTTTTTTTTTTTGCCTTTGATTCTTTTTGTATAATAGAAGCTGGGTCCAAGGTAAAGTTCAAACAAGTACGCGGTGTGTTTGTGCTCGGAAGGAAGGGTATTATTACGCCCAAGTGCCGGAGAGTACCGCTTGTTTTTTTTTTTTAATTAACAATTTAATGAGATTTTCATCTATTTTTACTGATCTAGCGTTTTTTTGGGGGAGGATCCATAATTTTGTGACGTTGCGACATTACTTGATTAATTACACTGCCCCACAAAAAAAAACAACTTTTTGTTTTTAAGGACTCATTACTATGGCTCTGGGAACTTTCAGTTGGAATTAACGAGTTTTGTCCTTTTTTAAAACAATTTAATGAGATTTTCATCTGTTTTTTACTGATCAAGCATTTTTTTTAAAGGATCCATAACTTTGTGACGTTGCAACTAAACACCGAATATCTATTTGATTAATTGCACTGCCCCGCAAAAAAAGCAATTTTTTTTTCCATGGATAAATTACTACGGCTCTCAAAACCTTTAGTTAGAATTAATGAGTTTGGTCTTTTTTTTTTTTTTTTTTTATATGTGTAATTTACACCCAACGCGTTAACTCTGACTAATGATTTAGATTGAGAACCACAAAATACACACAAAAAAAAACTAATCCACCGGAACAAAAATTTTTTTATACGTTATTATAAAATGCGACAAAAGAAAAAAAAAAACTACATCAATTTAGTAAAAAAAAAAAAAAAAAAAAAAAATGAAACTCACCTTGTGGTAAAAAAGTGACGAGCATGACGATATAAATAATAGTGAACAGCAAGCATGATCGATAATTTATGCGTCTCGTTGGTTGTTGCGTTTTTATAAGTTGTTTTCGCTGTTGTCGATGATGATGATGCTGCTGCTGATGGTGATTCTCTTGTGATCGAAATTCATACTGTTGCGATAGAAGCGGCCATGCTGTTTGCAGACTCATTTTACAAGTCTCGCGTGCACACCTCACATTCGTATCCCACGCGCCACCCCACCTTAACCCGCGTCCCTAATTGCTATTGCAACAGAGCACCTTGATCGACACTAGCACCCATAATCAACCACGTAACCGGATACTGTTACAGTTTTCAGTTGTTACTTCACGGATGACCGAGTATACGTATACGATCGACAAAAAAAAAAAGAAAAAGAAAAAGAAAAAATGAGCAAAAATGAGTCACAAATGGCACTTTTAACTGTTTACATTTGGTTGTTATCGATAAGAGAGGCTGTGTGTACTTGTGTACAAGCGAGGGGGTGGCCCGAAGTAGCTCAAAGTGCCATGTGCTCCTTGGCAGCGGAGCCTCTCTTCTTGGCCATCATAACCACCCCCCTCGTCTTTTATTTTTTTTTTTTCTCCTTCTTCTTTCCCGTTTTTCGCTCTCACTTTTCTCTCTTTTATCTTTCCCTGGCTCTCGTCGCGGCTACTGTGGCACTGGGGCTACTCCACCGGCGTACTATCGGAATAGCCTCTTTCGCGTGTGTGTATATATATATATATCCCTCCGAGGATCGTCGGATGCTGCGTTCTTTCTCCCTCCTCCTCCTCCTTCTCTGCTGCTTCCTTGTGGATATTTGTCAAGGCGCGCGCATTCCCTCGTAAATATTTCCTCGTAACATCCCTCTTGCTTCCTGTGTTTTTTTTTTTTTTTTTTTTTTTTTTTCCTCTCTTTGCGCTTTATGATATTTTATATATATATCTGTAACAGAGTTTGATTGAGATGGATATTAGTTTTTCGTATCGTTTGGGCCAAATGGTTTGTTTATTGGGGCAAACACGTTCGGCGCTTTTACCGATAGGATTACCCAATTGGGTTTTGGGTTACTATTTTCTTTCTTTCTTTCTTTTTTTTTTTTTTTTTTTTTTTTTTTTTTTTTTTTTTTTTTTCAACCAGTTACATTGTCATCCCATCGACTGCATTATTTTTTGTCAAACTTCTCTTGCTTTACGCTATATTTTTCGTGAAAAATTCTCGAGTTACCATATGCCACGATTTGTGCAACCCTTCAAATTACTTCAAGTAGTTAAAAATCAAACACATCATTTTTGACACCCCCACATGGGTAAATTTTCCGTATACGTGGTCAATCATCTCGAGGGGTATAACCTGATCATTGAGTTAAAAAAAAAAACACGGGGTGGGGGGTAAAACAACCCGTTGGCATAAATATCCGAAATTTCGCAACAACGGTGAACTCGTCAGTTCCATGCCACCACCGAGCGGAGCCGTCCGCCACAGGAGTAGGAATCGCCGTAGTGGGATCGCCCCTTCCTTCACCCGCGATGCGCACGCGTTTATCACGCGTTTCTCTCCCTATTCCCTTTATACTTCGTGTATACCTATCTTTGTGCATGTTGTACGTGTGTGTTTGCACACTTTAAACCCTGCCACCCTCTCTTTTCTCGTTCATTCTGTTACTTAAAAAAAAAAAAAAAGAAAAAAAAAATCGATATCAAGTTAAGGTATTTCAATTTTTTTTCCTCCCCCCGCACAAGTATTTCAATGACGCGCGGGTTTAAGGCAATATTTTCCCACTTCCGGAGCTTACAGCCCGCACTTTACTTTAATCTCCACGCGGGTAATCATTCTCCCTCGGAATGACACATTTTTCCCCTCCTCCTCCCCCCCGAAACAATATAGAGACACGATAAAATCCACGTAAATCCACGTTCTGCTGTACACGCGTGTATCGAGTGCACTGATCCGAACCGATGTTCATGATAGAGATTTTTGTGTCTGACGAACTCACAAGCCACAAGAAACATTATGTAGACTGTGGTGATGAAAACAAAAAAACCACGTTCTGCTGTTCAAGTGAAACAGATATTCAACAGGAGAAAGCGTGACCTTTTGACTTTATATAGACTATAGTCATGTACGTGCCTTTATTCCTTATCACCGTGCAGCTTACGATTGATTAACGACGTTGGATACCTTATCGAAACGCCTGACTTACGGGGGGGGGAGGGGGTTGAGGGTCATTTTCAACCGGGAAATCGATAGGTTTTTCAATAGACTGTTTTTCTTTTCTCCAACGCCAAGGAACAATGACAAAGTAACTTACGGATCGTGAGTGTATACGGCTATACGTCCTTCCTATACGTTGGGCCGATAAGCTACACTGGTAACGGCACCATCGGAGCTTTGTTTAGCTCGTCCGTGATCGAATGGCGAACAACCCCGCATTTGCGCAACTGTTTTTACCGTCGACACGATGAACCAGGGTGTATACGCTGGATCAACGTAGCCGCAGCGGTGTCGATGGTCCATTTTGTGACTTTTCAAACGACGAATTTCCACGATCGGTCCACCCTCGGCCACGATTCACGGATCACACGCTCTTTCGCTTCTTCTTGTCCATCGTTGCTCTGGTATCGTCGATGGTGCATTACCCATGCGTGCACCCTCGAGCCATGAGAGTAGCCAAAAGAAATCGTCAGAAAAAAAAAAAAATAAAAATTGCTCTGTCCAATGTAACCGTATAAAAATATATGTGTATACAAAAGCTAAGGGGAAAAAAGAAAACCAGTCAATCGTACAGGGTGTATTACTAAACAATACAATTGTGCACGCGGGGCGAGAAAAAAAAAAAAAAAAAAAAAAAAAGAGTCCCGATTTATATGTATATATTGTGTGCGTGCGCGGAGAGAAAAAAGCTCTATAAGCGCAGCGGAGGCAGCAGTAGCCGGAGCCACGGGACTACTGCGAGGGAGGAGGACCTTATACGCGCCTGTCTGCTCCGCCAGCCCCCCTCCCCCCCGTGTGATATATTCCTGTCCTCCTGACTCTCTCCATATCTCTCTCTGGTACAGCGCTCACATATATATATATAACTTTTCGAGAGATGCCGCTGCCTGTACCACCGCCTCCTTCCTTTTTTTTTTTTTTTGCTCATTTTTTTCGGGCGGATGGGAAAAATCCGCTCGATATCGCGATTTGATCCATCACCCGATCGGAGGTTTTTCCGACTGTCCTTTGCGATCTATGCGTTTGTACCCTTGGATACATATGTGCGTGTGTGTGTGAGTGTTACAACCCCCCCGGTATCCTCTCAAGGGCGGTTTCGACCCAGTTTCAACAGCATTTCCCGCGCGCTTGATACCAATCGTTAAGCGCGCTTAAGTGAACGCCCGTTATATCGAGTCACACATCTTATATACGCACACTGCTCTGTTCCCTATATATATATATATATTTTTTTTTGTCGAGCTTTAGAGGAGGTGATGGTGGTGGCAAAAGAAGCCAGCGCACGTACCGCACATACATTTTCCATTTCATTCTTCTTTGGCGCTCTGCACCACCGAGAGCTTCATCTCCTTCTTTTTTTTTTTTTTTTTTTTTTTTTTTGCTCATACATCGATAGATTCGGTCCCTGGCTTACTCTGTACATGTATATAGGCTCTGCATTGCACGCGGGGTGTTATTGTTGTCGTATATATATATATGTATATATATCTACGGAGCTTACATTTTATATGTATATAATATATACTCGGGGTGTCCGATGCTGACTGGACCAGCGGGTCACGTGTTGCCTGCCTGCGAAGGTTCTATATATACAGGGTTGTGCGTGTGTGGGTGGGTGTGTACCACCATTACCAAGTCCTCCTACCCACCTCTCGGGGAGAGAAAAGGGGGGAGGGGGTGACCGACACCCTCTCTCCCAGCCCCTGGTATACCGCTCCGTAGCTGTACCGAGATCAATATTGCCACGGGAATGAGATGGAGAACTTGCGAGGTAGTGAAAGTCGGTATAGAGAATTATTGTATTGTATTGCTTTGTAACTGTACCTATATACATAAGTACATGTAAGTGTGTGTGTATGCGTATACGTCGGATTTTTCGTACCGCGTTTGTGTTTGTTCGTTCGTTGGACTTTGACAATTGGAAGAAATTGCCGTTAATATTGTATGGGGTTTTTGAGTGGCAAAAATCTAAAAGGGGGGGCTAGGTAGAGATTTTTTTTTTTTTTTTTTTTTATCGACGTGACCCTTCGCTCGATCGTTGAACACGCGATTGAAGAATTTAACGAGCCCTTTGCGTGAGGATGTTGTTTTTTTTTTTTTTTTTTTTTTTCTTTATGATTCTCAATTTGTAAGCATGGGGGGGGTACTGGTGTTTTTGGGGGGCTCTGGGGGGGTGTATGGGGGGAAGAACTCGAATATGACCAAAGGGTTGGGGGGTTCGAGAAGGATGATTTTGCGATATTTCTCGAGCGATGGTTGGGAGGAAATGGAATTACCGGTGGGGTGGGAATTATGATCATGTTGGAAAACAACGCTCATTAGATTAAAGGAAAACAAAAAAATTTCGTTAATCCAAATGAACGTTTATTCGAACGCAAACAAAAAAATTTATTTGAATTAAACGTTTATTTGGATTGACGAATTTTTTTTTTTTTTTCAGTGATGGTTGTTGAAAAATTCAATGAAATACAAAAACAAAGAAAGAAAAAATAATGCAGAAACTCTTATCTAGTTGTAACATTGCCTGTTTATTATGAAAATTATTTTGATTAAAAATAATAGAGCTACAAATAGTTTTGAGCTTTGGGTTCATGTGATGAAGATCGACGTGATCACGCGACAATTTGTTTTAAAATTTTAGCCGATGCACAAGAGATCGAAATTTATTAAAATCATAAGAAGGACGTGACACAAAAATTGCTAAATTTTTTTTTGGAAACACGTTTTTTGCTAGTATTTTAAACTATCGTAGCACAGTCTCGTAATAAATCATAATCAATCTTGTTTAAAAGAAATTAAAGTATACAACCGGCTCAGATGCTAACGTTCTTTAACGACTGAATAATAAGAATTTGAAGAGAAGGCAATTAATTAATGAACCAATTTTGTAATTACAAGTACCTCAAATTTGGTTCCTTGCGAAGATGAAGATAAAAAATACTTCTTACTAACGTATCTCAAGTACGTTTAATGACTATTAAAAAAAAAGGTCCATTTCTCTCAGTAATGTGTTTAATTAATCATGTCTCAGAGTTCTGTAGTCCAATTTCAGTGACTCACGACTTGAAATATTCTTAGAACTCCATCTCTATTTGAAGCATTTAACATATAATCCAAAAGTTATCTAAAACATATTCATTTTTAAAAATTTTTTCTCTCTTGTTCTGGGACTTTAAACTATTAATTTATTTTTCTCCACTGAGAGAAAAAAATAATAAAAATTGTAGATAAATTCCAGCAAAAATTACCATTCCGCACAGTAAATCAGATACAAGTTGACAAAAAAGGAAATAGTTTTTTTTTTTTAACATTAACAATTATTATTGTTTTAACAGTTAAAATTATGATTCGAAAAGTAAAAATTTTCATGCGGGAATGTAAAATTTATTAACCGATCCTTTCAAGGTTTATTATTTCAGCATGGTAATTTTTACTTTTTTTACCATAATTTTTACTATTAAAACTTAAATTTTAACTGTTGAAACGACAACATTTACCATTAAAAATTATAATTTTTTCCTTTTTTGCCAGCTTGCATCCGATTTATTATGTGGAATTTTTGCTGGAATTATTATCATTTTCTTCTCTCAGTGATGCGGCATCTTTTAAATCACATACATTTATTTAGCCATTTCATTTTCATTTGTAAAAAATTACATATTTTTTTTTTTTTTTTTGTAACCGCAAAGTAATGAAAATAACGTAATTAAAAAAAAAAAAAAAAAAACCCGGACTGAAACGAATTTTCCATCGTATTCGTTGAAAATTAAAAATCATCGCCCAGATAATACTCTTCGACACCCTCGGCGGGAAGCTCCCTATCCCGTTGAATAACGGGTGCGAAGCACTACACTTTCGCCCGAAGGCGCGAACCCTCTCGCGATAGCAAAGCAACGTGCTTCGCGCCCCGCGGGCAAAAATGCAGTGCTCCGTATATACATACCATCCGCTATCCGTACTACGTAAAGAATATCGTGTATGTACGTATATGGTGACGTTTGCACAAAAGCGCGCGGGGTTTCCCACCTCTTGTGTAATTTATCGCGCAATATTCAATCCGAAGAAAGAAATTACCTGCGCCGTGGTATCGCAATGTATTATCTCGAGGAAATGATTTTTCTTTTCGAATAAACGACATTTTTATTTGAATAAGGGACATTTTTTTTTTTTTTTTTTTTTTCCTACCTTCAGTACGGAATGTCGTATACTTATTGTGCGCTTCGAGAAATTTTTGCATTTAAATTTTAATAGTAAGTGTGTATCTTGTAAAGTAAGAGTGGATTAAAAAATTTGTGTGTTAATATATTCGTAGAAGTTACATTGATGAAAATAAAATTTAATTAATTAATTTTAATTAGTACTAAAAATTTTTATAACGAAATTTATTTTCTATGATTTTATAAACATTTATTGTATAAAAAATACAACTATCTAAATATATTCTCGTGTTTATATATATATATTGCTCATTACCGTATGTGTAAGTACTTATTATCTGCTTGCGGATGTATAAGTAAATTAAAATTAAAAATTTTAAGTATAATCCAAATAATTTTTTAATTATAATTTTATTAGAGATCATCAAATATTATATCGTATGCATAATTTCTAAAAATAGAGAAAAAATATGATAAAGAAAGTATATAAAAAAAAGTCCTTTTTTTTTTAATAACATTTTTTATGTGACAATTTTTTTTTATAATATTTTTTGTACTACAATTTTTTTTATAACAATTTTATTTGATCTTGCAAGTCGATATTTTCAGAAAAAGTTGTGTATTTTAATAATTTGTCGTTATTTATGGGTGAAAAAATCTGAAAACATATATTTTTGTTATTGACGTAAGCTTTTTTTTTTAAATATTTTTATAAAATTATTCTGCGTAAAGCATTACATATTTTTTGTGATCGTGTCAATGATTGAAATGATGCAAAAAAAAACCTTAACTAATCATGTTTTATTGCATTCATTGAAAATTATTTGATACATTACCATTTTACAATTTTTACGTGAAGTTTTGATTTTTTGGATTTAACAAATTGGCGATGACAAATCTGTTTGTATTTTGGAAATTACAGTCTTGGACTTAATTATTTTACGAATTTCCGAACAGTACGTGTAAAAACAAAATTTTCCGATATGAAAATCATTGTTTTTCCCGAACAATTTTTTTTAATTCTTTATTATTTACTGCAAAATATACAGAGAACAACTTTTTTTATATCAGATAGTAAAAATTTATTTAAGTCAACTTTTTAATTACTCTTTCAATTATTTTGACTTTTTTTCTCGTGTAATTTGTTTTATTATTTATTGTTATAACAAAATTTGCACTAAATTTTCAGCAAAAAATGTATATTTCAAATAACTGAACAAAGTACAAATGAGCAAAAAAAAAAAAACATTAAATTGTACAGGCAAGTAGTCTTTGTTTTGATTTTGTGTACATACCTGTAATGAGTCAACAGCTATTGAAAGTAAATATAAGAGCAAGTTATATATTAAAGTAAAATTTGAAACACGAGGGGCGTCTCTTAGTTTTTTTAGGGCACTTTGCAACGCAAATTTTAAAAGTCAGGACATTTGGCAGCTCTAAATTTAAAATATTGAAACATCTTTGAAGAACTCCATCTTACTCTGAGTTGAATTTACTGAAACTCGGATATTCAAGGACGTCAAAAAAAAAACTTGACACATTTTAAACTCAAACAAAAAATAAAAAAACAAAAAAAAAAAAACGTAAACAATAACATAATTATATGATTTCCATGTTTTTCGAGCTATCAAAAGCGCCAAAACAGAATCCTCCTCCAATTTTAGTTCCAGTTATTGCCGCATGGCGCTCCATTACATTGATTGCAAAATCCAAAATGGCGCAAAATTATTATTTTTTTTTTTTTTCGAACACGTAAAATGGGACTAGTTTTAGTTTCAACTTCTGCCCCCTCATTTGTTGTTGCACAGGCTCTTCGGCGCTATAGTAGTCGCGGCAACCGCAACAGTTGAGAGAAAGAAAGAGAGAGAAAAAATTGATGATTGCGAAAGAGAGACAGAGAGAACGAGACTCGGAGGGGAGCACACAAAATATATATGTGTCGTGTGCTATAGACTACTAGCGCTGTAGCGCTGCTCCGTTATCAAATGAAGCCGTGCAAGTGCCGCGGCTGCCGCGTTACAAAGTATTAATGTTCATTAGCGTATTGTCAATTTACATACAGGAAGTAAAGAAAATTTGTTAGTGCAAAGAGCGATGAAGCGAAGGCAAAGAAAGCCGGTGTTGAATATCAACGGTGATAGCGTCGCCGACTCGCACAGGCGAAGATGGCCCAACGAGCGTGAGTACAAATATATTTTTTTTTTTTTTCACACCAGCGCTCTCTCTTATGTCACCTTTTTTGGTGTTGTTTTTTCTGTTATTTTTTTTTTGGAGCAATGTCGATAAAAATCGGTGCAATTAATGCAAATTTGGTTGTGTGTTAGGTAACGCAGGGCAGACGCAAAATGGATTGCCGAGTAACAACCCGTTGACAAATCTCGTGGGACACTACAACTCGGACAGCGAAGCCGAGGAGGACAACAGACCGAGAGCACGTGTGTTGAACGATAAAGTCGACGATTTTTTCAAGGTGAAACTTTGGCTATTGATTGACTCTGTGCACTTGCATTGCTTGTATACTAAATCGATGGATTCCTTTTTCAGGAGATACAGTCCATATCTCACGACGGTTTGAAGAACAAAAACATGTCTCATCCTGGCTCTTGTGAGTGTACTGAATGTTTGCTTCATATGTCGGTTTTATAGATACATTTTTTTAAATTTAATTTTGCTCCAGACTGGCAAGAGTGTTTCGACGAGCAGACTGGGTATCCGTACTATTGGCATACAGAGACCAACCAGGTCACCTGGGAAATACCGGCGGAGCTGAAAGCACTACACGAAAAGAACGAGAGGGAAACTCCTGCTGCACCTCATGCTTCTCACATTCCACAGTGGCCGAATGCTCCACCGAGTAAATGCAAGTATCCACTCGTTGAGTCTGTATGGATTATTTTTGGTAGGTTATGTTGGTTGCTCATGACAGTATTTGTTTGGTGCTCGTTACAGATCCGCAATCTTCGCAGAGCAATATTCCAGAGGGCATGATACCTAAGGACGTGGTAGTTAGAAACAGAAATAGGCAAGCTGGCATTGTCAACAAGCCGGCCAAATCGCCCAAAACAGACTGTTTTAAAGTACCTTTCAGCAAAGATGACTCTTTTGATGACGGGTACTAAAATATAAATCGTTTTTTTTTCGGATGATTACCGTCAAATTTACATTCCTTTAACAAGTTGCCTTTGTCGTTTCAGTAAAATCGAAATGATAACGTCATTTGGTAATGACGAAAGCGAATCCGAAGAAGAGAGCGAGCAAGAAGAGCCACAGAAGCAAAAATCTTGTCTTAAAAAATCGTCAACAAAACCTGGAAAATCATCGTCACATAGTTCAGAGTCGAAAGAACCCAGGGCACTGATGGGACCTGCACCGCCTCCAGTAGCTCCATTAAATTACGGACCGCAGAATAAAGAGAAATTGAGTGATCGATTATCTCAGGTAAGACATGGTCGACCAATAACGATATTGAATTTGAAGTTTTCAAGCGACAGTGATAGTGACACCAGAATTATTTGCAGAATGTTCCACGAACCAAAACACAAAAGAAAGCCGACGTCAAAGACGATGACGATATACTCAAGAGGCTAAAGAGCCAAGCAAAGCTCTTGCAAACCTGTGAAAACGACGAAAAGTCAAACTCGTCGAGGGAAGATCGTAGTCACACGCCACCAAAACCGCCCACGTCAGATTTAACCGACAAATCTAAAAAAAGGATAAAACTGTCTCTTGTACCAGGTTACGAAGATGACTCCGAGGGCGAAGACGAACCCAGTAGCAGTCGTAAATCAGCTAAGCCTCTGTTTCCAATATCTGAACAGTTGCCGCCAACGGATAGTCAGAGTGACGGCATTGCCAAAAAGATCGATACTAATGTTGGTTCACTCAGAATATATGACTACAGGAATACAGATTCGACGCAGTCCGAGCCCAAGATTGAGAACGCCAGTACGGATAGTCAAAGTAATGTCGAGGAAAAACCAGAGGAGGGTCTAGAGTCGAAAGCTAACAAGTTTTTAGATAGCATTGATGTCCCATCTAAGGCTTTTCAGAGAAAAAAACGGATCGCTTTTGACGGTTTGTACTCGAACATGCGAATGTTTTAAAAAATAACTTGTGATGTATTTTAAACGTTTCCTCTCTTGGTTTACAGTTGCTCCAATCAAAAGTAAAGAGCCAGAGGCCAAAGAAGAGCCTAGTTCCAGCGGTCCAGTACAAGTGAGCTCGACAGACCCCTCGGAACGTCGTGGTTTTGGGTTTTCAAAGGACGAAAACAGAAATTCGCCTGAAGCCGAGAGTGGCAAGACAGAGTCGGATGCAGTGCCGGCGAGCAAAAAGCCGGGCATAGCCTTTGTAAAAAGTACGGAAGAGAGCACCAGTGGTAACAATGTTAGCAATGGTAGTGACAATGGTGCTAACAGTACTAGTAAGCCGAAAGAAAGCAGTGAAGCAGAGAAAACCGAGGTGAAGCAGTTGACCGAACCCATAATGGAGAAGCTGAGGTTCCTGTCCGAAGGAAGTTCACCAGCATCCGCTGTTCAAATCATGGCTATTCAAATACAGGTTTGTACTGCCTTTACCTTTTTTATTCTTGATTAAAGTACAAAAAGTTACCAACAAATACTGAAAAAAAAAACATATGAATCTTGCAGACGTTGATGTGCGCCTGGGAAGCCGGTGTACTGCAGGAGGAATATCTGCGCAACTGGCTAGTGGGAACGGCCAGCGAGCTCACGAGGCTTGAACAAACAGCCGCACCACCCGGATGGGAGTGTCAGTGGGATAGGTATGGTATCCTACAGCAATGCTTTATAAAACGATCGGCTCATTTACCTATGTACCACCGAGACTCGCTCCGTCTTGTCTCGGTTTTCACGTGATTATTGAATTACTTGTTCTCTCGACACGTTTGCCAAAACACACGTGGTTCTCGAAAAAAATTTTTATCTAGTCATCTAGGTTTTTGTAATTAACTTGATTTTATTTCGTACCTTTTCGTTATTATCGCTCATCCTTTTTCTTATCTCCACTTCTTTATCAACTGTTTTTTCTTTTACTGCTTTTTTTTTGTCCTATGCGTTGTTTAATTGCGACTGGAAAAAATGTATGTAGTAATTTGTTGAATGTGAATAACTGTGCATTGGTGACGTTTCGATGAATCCATCGGTAAACTTATTTATTTAAATTGCGTATTGTCTTTTTCGTAACGCGTAAATAGTTGCAGAGTTTTATTTTTATTGTTATTGTTAGCTATAATTTTGTTTTAAAAATATTCTAGTCAACTTAAAATGTATCAAGCACAGCGCATGCACGCTTATTCACGATTTTAAACAAATTATATCATCTGTTTTGTCCATCACGGAGAAATAAACCAGTTTCCAATGTGGAAACGAAAAATCAATTTTTTATCAATATCACCGCAAGTCAGAGAAATAGCTGGACTATTATTATCATCAAACGAAGCCAGGGATCTGTCAACTCGACTTTTAAAAACAAGTGTATGTACAGCAGCTTTTTTTCCTACTGTAAAATAATAATAGACAAAAAAGTGCGAGCGAGTGTGACTTTTGTTTGAAGTACTTACGAATGTACATTCAACACAGGATAAATAGAAATGAAGTCAGCTTAAAACCGCAAAGTAAGTGCGTTCCTTTTTTTCGAGATTTATAATTTATCTTGGCTGTTATAGGTATAACGACGCGCGGAAGCTGGTTTTTATAGTGTTTAACAGTTGAGTGGGGAAAACAAGTGTTAAATATTTTTGTAGTACCACTTTTTTCGAATAAACAATAAGCTTTTATTACGTTATCATCTTAAATTTTAAGGAAATTCATAAGCAAGTCGTAATAATTAACTTCAAGAGACTTTTCTACTCCTGTATTAAAATCTCATTATGTTACGTGAGTACAAGATTAATCAAATTTATCAATATCATTGGATGATCTAAATATATTTTTATCCATGATTCCATTCAACTCTAATCCATTGCTGAACATTGTTAATTTTAAGACCAGAAATTACATAATTATGAGTTTCCCTAAAACCCTTACCTTGAAAACCAACTTTTTAAACAAATGCTTCTGAATGACCCATGAACAAATAATTTTAATTATATTCTACCCATCAGGAAACTTTATACAATCAATTGGAAATAAGCATTTCATTTAAAACTTTAAAATATCAGATTTTTAAATTTATTTTTAAGGATCATGTCACCTTCAGAAACAGCACAAAATGAGCCTACTGCTCAACGGTTGCATTATTAATTTTACATTTTTATTTTTCATGCTCTAAACACGAAAACAAAAGTACAACATCAAATTTTTAATTTAATTCATTAGTCGCTGATGTCATGAGTTCAAAATTGAAAGTTCTTTGTGATGTCATTAAAATCGGCTTTGGTAAGCGATGATTTTTATCGTTATCCCCGCAAAGTATCATCATTGTGCTATTTTAATGCATTACAAGTTGTCGCTTAACGTTGAAAAATACTGACCGGCAGAACGTAAAATTCGAATAGAAAAAACTTAATGATAATCATATTTAATTGATTTAAATAAATAATCAAACAATCATAACACAAGCAGCGAATATTAAAATAGTTCGTTGTTTGTAATGCCGAATGATACTATCAGTTGAAAGAAACAAAGTCTCAATTTTCGGGATATTTTCACTTAAATATTCTGATTTTAAATTTAGTAGGGCATAAAACCTATAAATCAAGGCTATATCACTGTGTCCATGAGATACGTATTTTGCAGCTTTTATGAATTTTCCGCAACTCATTGCTTCTGACGATTTTCGGGCTATCGGTTCATCGGGCCATGAATTGGATTTGCACCAATGATTTGGATATTGAATTCTTTATCTGTTTCGTAACAGAAAGGTTTTGTGTGTGTGCACGAAATAACCCCTGTTATTCAGTTAGGGTGCCTTTTTTAATCTCCCACCCTTCTAATAACCGATAAAAATTAGTCATATACTAAAAAAAAAAAAAAAAAAAAAAAAAAAAGACATTGATGCAATTTATAATAAACCATAAAAGCTCTATTACTTTCCATGAATGGACAAATTCGTAAAATTACATCCATTGATGAGTATTAAATATATTTAACACCACAGTTTTACCATTATCGTCATCACCATTTGCGCTCAATGACCCATTGAAATTTAATGCGCCTACAAAAAAAAAAAAAAAAAAAATCCCTGTCTTTACCTATATATTTCGTCACCACATACTTGGTGTATTTGCATAAGTAAATATTGCACAATTAGAATAAAATTTTCCGTGATCTTCTTGGGGGCTTTGGGCATGTATCATGAATATATGCGCAGGTGGACGTGTTTAAAGTTTATTCACAACCATGCAATGTTTCGTGGTAAATGCCACCTCGTTATGCAAAAAAAAGTGCAAATTCGCAAACAAACCAAGTATACATATATAATCCACTCATTGAAGTAATCACTTTGTCACAAATTTCAACTCTCGAAGGATGAAACATTAGTTAAATATTTTTTCTCGCGTAGTTGATTATTGCAGTCGCAAGTAAAGATAGGCATTGGCTTTGATTTTTTGTTCCATCCACTTACCATATATTATGCTCTCGTGGATGTTGATGAAAATGTCATTGCCTCTTGTAGGAAGTCCTGATAAGGATGTTTTCCTTGCCACTTTTGGTGACGAGAATAACGTGATCATGTCTCTGTCAAATGGAAAACGTTGTGAATAAAGTTGACCAACTAATTGTTTAAAAAATTAATATAATTATACGCTCTTGACGTGTACCGTGTCATTTTTAGTTAGATTACCGGTACGCAATTTACATAAAATTATTCTCATGAGATCGTATTCCTCTTCCGGCGTGTCAAATTTTTAAAATCCCTCGGCAGAAATTTTCATCTAAAAAATTACAATTAAATATATTGAATCAAAAAAGTTTAAATTGAGTCAGATAAAGTGAAATGGCGTTAAATACTGTGCTATCAATACCAAACACCCACAGGTAAAGGGCAACTGATATTTTATCTATTGTTCAAAATAATAAGTTACGAGGCTTGTCTGTGGACAATAAATTTCGTCTAATGCACTCGAATGGAGGGAGGAAAAATATAGGTGATTATCACTGCCAGGATACAGTACAATTTACGAAATTTTTATTTGAATGGCGTGTGACGCCTCTCATAATTAATAAAAAAAAATTTTTTTTATAAGAAATTAATAATAAATTATACTTGTTGAAAGTATATAAATTTTATTTAGTAAGTAGAGAAAACTGTTAGTGTGAGATGAGTGCATGAATTATTTTACAATTTCAATATTATAAATTATTTTATCTCGTTCTTAAATAAAAAAAAATTAATTAATAAACGTTTTGATTTTAAATTGCTTGCACGTGGAACGCGTTTACTTCTAATGGTAATAAAATTTGTAGATATGAAACAATTGCTAGTTAATGATTATTGATTTCACAATTTTGAATTTGATTTATACAAGTTACCATAAGATCATGATGTGAACAAAAAAACTGAATAAATAAATCTTATACGAAAATAAAAATATTGATATTGATAAAAAATTTGGATTTAAATTTATCAAATAATGTAAGTATACTCTTCTTACACAAAACCTTTTTTTTTTTTTTTTTTCTTTCCACTCTGATCCAAATTTAGACGTCAATAAATTACTCGTTACGAAAACCAACAGTGTATGTTGAAATTGAAATATTGGGCGATTTGATCATGTGTAACTATATTTCCCTTCCCTCCACCTGCTACATACGTCGGTAATCTCAATTTTTCATTGCCGTTTTGTTAAGCTATTACATAAACCTAAATTGTATTTTCCGAGAAGCTAAAAAAATTATTATTATTTTAATTGTTATGTTTTATAATTATGGTCGACATGTCGATAAAACATTGACAAATGGATGATCCAATGAGTTCACTAAAATAATTGCAACATTTTTCTTCATTTTATGCGATACAATATCCAAATGATTAAACGTGTGAATCGTAACGAAATTTTCGTGATAAATTTCGGGGTTCGAAGTTACGCAATTGTGAGTTTCCTAAAAGATGACAATCGTAATAGTAAATGTTAATAAAAATTTTCTAAAGTATCGTTTTCGACTTTGTTTTTTTATCATACAAATAATTTGTATTTTTGTAAAATAATAATAAAATGCAATACACAAAAAAATCTGCTGTTTGCCCAATCTTTTAATTAATCCTTTTCGTCATTGTCAGGGAAACAAAAACACAACGACAAAATAGCCCTTTAAAAAAAAAAATAAATTTAATCAGATTTTAATAAAACAATGGCTACGCATCACTGTTCTGACGAGACTGACAACTTGAATTTTCGTTCGCTAATTTTTATTTTTTATTTTTATTGCTTCAATTAAAAAAAAAAAAAAACGTTACTCAGCGGCTTTGTGTTTCAATTTTTTTCTGACACAAATGGGAATAACCAAAAACAGAAGAACATTTTTTTTCTAAAAATCAACCAATGCTGGAAGAAATACCCAAGAGGGAAACAAACTGTATCCGGATCCGTGTTTTCAAGATTTTTCCCGAGACAGAATAAAATTCTTTCATTAAGGAATTCTCAGTCCGCAGACTTTTCTTGAGAAAAAAAAAAAAAAAAAAAAAAAAAAAAAAATTAATTTTCTTTACAGGAGGACTCGAAGACTAACTAAGCAGGTAGGGGTGCAAAAATGGCCTTGAACGACTTACTGGCAATATTGTACCGAAAATCCTCTTAAAGATACTACTATTGTTATTTTGTATAATTATGTTATTCAAAAACTTCATGTAATCTGTTGAATCATATTAGAAAAAAAAAAAAAAAAAGAAAAAAAACTTTTACTCACCGGCATCGCAACAATTATGTGTACAATTAATGAAAGTTTTTTTTTTTTTTTTTTTTTTTTTTTTTTTTGTAAACCTCCATCCAAAAACTACATTAAAATTAACTATTTTTTTTTTACGACGAATTGTCAGTTGTGCTCTCATGTAGTCCTTTGTTTTGTTTCTGTTGGGTTGTGCTCGGGCACCACTGCGCTGTGTAGGTCGCATAAACGCTACTATTACCGGAACGTATCGACTGGTGAAGCCCAATGGACCTATCCCGTGACTGACATCGCTGGTGGCACCGAGGAAATGGACCTGTGTACCACACCACCACCACCTGAGCACGAAGAGACGCCCATTATTGGTGAGTTTTCCCATTGTTTTTGTTAACATTTTTTTAAATAGTTTTAATTTAATGCGGTATTTTCAAAGAGACAATTTTTCGTTACATCCGCAAGACTACGTTTTGATTTAAAAAAAATTATCGTTATTTGATCGAAAATAACCATGAATTTTACGAATAGATCTGCAGCTTTGATTTATTACAATCATTACATATCCAAAATCTCCTGTTTGATCTGCAGTATTTTATAATTATTTGTCGTTCTTTAATAGTCAAGCCTTTTTTTTTTTTTTATTATCAAATAGCTAAATTTATTACGTGATTTTTAAAAATGCATTAAATTTACGAGTAGTTTAATAAATAAATGTGTGAAAAATGAAAGAATAATTGCTGTACTCTTTTATCAAAGTTGTGAGTAAAATAAATATTTCTTGATAATTTCCAACATAATTACTTTTTAGTCAAGAAATTTTTTAAATTAAAAAGTCAAAAAATCGCTATGCTTATCAATTATAATATAACTTTATTATTTAAAAATGGAAAATATATTATTTAAAGAATTTTGAGCTGAAATAAGTGACGAAAATTTCAAACAATTTAAAAATGTGACTAGATTTTTTTTTTTTTTTTTTACTAAATAGTTTTTTTAATCAAGAAGGTAAAATAAATATTTAAAGATATAAATTACTCATTTCGTATGGGCATGAAAAAAATAGTATATTAAATAAATTATTATCAACTATTTACGAAAAATTTATTATTTAAAAAAACAATTAGTTTTTTGCAATACTTGTACTGTGGTGAGAAAACCTTAATTCTATGTACAATCCTCTATTTTTACGATCATCAAAGCAATGAAATTCATAGCAAAATAAAAATGTTTTAAATTGAGACGCTGAAAAAATTTCATGCAGAATCTAGAAATTTTCTTAAATTTTTTTATATTCCGATGTACATCGCATTGATGTCAATTTTAAACAGCTTTACAACAAATTAAAATAAAATTGAAACTGTCGGATAACAGAGATGAGCGCGCAAGCCGCGACGATGACCACAAGTAGCGGTAAGAATCAGCAGGAGACCAAGCCACAGCCTCCACCCGAGCCGAGTAACCCGATACCTCCACCACCTCCGCCCAAAATATCGAGCCCCAGTCCGCCACCACCTCCACGTATTTTTGCCGAGGATCTCAAACAAGGAAAGAAACGCAAGAATAGTCCCGAGCGTTCTGAACGTAAGTGTATATATACTAAATGATTAATTTTTGGTAAGAAAAAAAAATTACTCCAAGTTTTTTCTGTACATGCAGACGAAGATTCAAAAGATCCCAAAATGGGACTCGAGCCTCTACCACCTGGAGTCGATTCTCCCGAGGTCGCGTACACATTGCCAGCATCAGCTCTTGAAGCTGGTGTTCTGTACGGAGCACAACAGACCAACCCGATCTATGCGGCTACTTTGGCTGGTGCCGCGGCTGCAGCCGGTATACCCCTTTTACAGCATCACCATCATCACCACCATACTGCACTAATGCAGGGTCAGCTGGTGCATTATAATTCGGCTTATCATCAGCATTTGCACAATGTAAGTATGGACCATGTGTCATAGAAAGTGTTTACAGTATTGGAATTGATAATTTTTCTTGGTTACAGCAAGCCTTGGTGGCAGCAAGATTGACGGGACAGGAAGCAGTGCAGTTCATGGTCGCAGCCGAGTATGCTAGGGTGTATGAAAACAACCAGGTGATTGCCAAGCCACCGGTCAAGATGACCCAAGAATCATCCATGGGGTCAGCCCTCAATTCTTTTTATAGTGATATAGCATCAATCGAACATACAGCTGAGACTGAAAGAGAAAGAATTGAGGCTATAGCCAATGTACCCTCGCCTGTACCTCAAGTACCTCATACAGAGGTCGATGCTGTCCTTTTGGAGGCGATGAAGGAGAAGAAAAAGAAGAAGGTAATATTTCACATGTTAACGCTGCCGAGATACAGCCAAATATTGTCACTTTTTGATGAATTTCAAACATTGATTCGTATATTTTCAGATGAAGACTGGAATAGGTAAGAAGCAAAAGGAAATGTCGAGTATGGTGGCAAAATGGCAGAGGGCCCAGAAGAACTATAAAGATTAATTGAGCTTTATTCCATGCCCACGATCGCGTTGATTTTTGTATATAAAAAGTAAAAAACTGTAATTTTACTATTTTGTAATAGCGCGTAACATTATGTATAATATATAATATTTAAACACTTTGGTGTATTAATTATTACTGTACAGCACAATTATTAAGTTATAATTAATGCTCTTGTAAAAATAAATAATAAATTTTATGTATAAAGTAACTGAATCTCATTTATTTCGTACCTCCAAATAAAAATTACGCTCGACTTCAAGTATGATTTCGCTTCATGCAAATTAAGTAAACTTATGTTACAATTCATGAAATCAAGTTTTGCAGTTGATGTTTGCATCAAGTAAAACAACGTCTAGTAAATTAATCAACTTTATTACACAAACAGATAAAAGGAGATGTACAAATGAATCAAGATTGTTTGATTATATGTATATTTTTAATGTTTATTGAATTTAAAAAATATAAAATTAAGCTACAAGCGCGCTAGCGGTGGAACTTTCGTACTTCCATGTGGGTACTAGAACACCCTTGAGCTTGTAGTACCTGGCTAATCTGTGGATTCTCGATTCAACAAGAATGAGACGGAATTTACTGTCTTTGTCTTTGCGGTTACGCTCCAAATGTTTGCGAATGGCAACAGCCTTTTTGATCAGATGATACAAGTCTTCGGGAATATCAGGAGCAAGACCCATACTCTTGACGATCCTCAGGATCTTGTTGCCGGTACGGAAGCGCACCTGAGCAACTCCATGTGAATCACGAAGGATGACACCTGAAATTTTAATAAATGAGTTTAATATCCAGACCAACTTTCAATTTCAAGGTGATTAATTAAATTTAACATTGTTGATGACTCCCTAATACTAATTTGGGCAAGTTGCTCCAAAATTACCTCAAAAGTCAACAAAGTTTATTCTTGCAAATTTTAAGGAAGAGAAGCAATCTAAATAAATTGCAACTCAGCTGGTAACTTGCTTTAAATTTAAGTTGTATTCAAAAACCTAAGAACTTACCGATTTTTGACGGAGACAATCCTTTCTTTGCTAGTTTGTAGATAAGCTCTTTGCACTCATCCGGAGAAAGCTTCAACCAAGTTGGCACACTCCTTCTGTAGGGAAGTGCTGACTGGGAGATACCCTTACTGAAATAAGCAAAATAAAAGATAAAATCTTTGAACAAATTTTTACCTAAATGTAGTAAATAATCAGTGTAGTTTACATTCAGAATAATTAAGATATAAATGTTTCTGTTTGGTGTGACTACTTGAACTACATGATAAAAAAAAAATTCAAATCAACAGTACCAACTCATCAAAATATAACCTTAAAAAGTCATCTCAACACGAACGAACTTTCCACAAATCGATAAACAGTTTTTTCGTCAGAAACATAATTTACGATCGAGAATCTAATAAAAAAATGATATTGTTTTAAAAAGTAACGAAAACCACCACCGCCAATGCTGCAAAAGAAGCGTACACAATGCGATGCTAAACACATGGTCGGAAAGTCAAAATTCTAACCGCGAAAATACCGTCGATTTACGGACTCATAATTGAGATTGGAACCGTTGGAGTGTACGAAAAAAAAACGACAAATGCATTGATCGCGCAAAACTGTTGATTGAACGAAAAATTGGCGAAAACGGCGTTATTTTACATACCCAGGTGCGTGCATGCGACCCATGGCTGCGGTTTTATTTAACCAAAAGAGCACAAGCCAACACTTCCCTCTCGCCCTGCGTCACTTTTTGGAACTCGAGAGATTCTAGAAAAAAAGCGAGAGAATGAAGTTGGCCGCTCTTGTTCGTTCGCGTTCGAGATTCGACCTCGAGGTTTTGAAATTTTGGCGCGCTCTTGTGTTTTTAACGAAAATATAATTCTGTGCTTCAATGTGCTAATGACTTTTGCAAGAATATAAATCATCAACAGATCAGGATTGATTAGTTGAGTTATTGTTTATTAATATCACATCACGTGTTGGTTAAAAAACGATTATTAATCACTGAACTAAACTATTTACATTGGTAATGGTACGGATTTATTAACAGTTTAGAATTTTTTTTTTTTACATGAAATAAATTTTAGTAAATTTTTAATGTGCCTTTTACCAATTGCAATTCCAACGCATTTGTTTCTTATGCCACTTTTAATGCAATACTTTGATGTCAAAGGTATATTTTTTGCCTATAGTTTACGGATTTGAATTCATTGCAATATTATTTGCAAAAAAAATTAAACTAAAATAGCGTTAATACACATTACAGTGAATTCGTGATCAGACCCCATGAGATTTCAACCAAAAGGCAATGTTCTAAGATCACTATCATGCGATTTTTCTTAATTATTTGTTTAAAAAACCACATATGTATACGTGTTAAATAAGAGCATTTGTATTTATTTTTTTTTCGTTTATTTCGATATTCGATCGAAACGACTTCACCCACACAAAGGTGGTGTGCTCTCGTTTGTGTAGCTCAATTTGACTAGCCAATCGGTGAGTAGAAATCCGAAGAAACGACCAATGGGAGCTTCGGAAGTTCGGAAAGAAACTTTTTTTTTTCAACATGGCTGGTTGCTCTCTCCCATCCAAGACGAAAATTACCACCGGGGAATCGGGGATTCACTCGAGTAAGCCATAATTATTCTTGAAGGAAGCTAAATTAACTGTCATTAGGTATAAGTAGTGGATCAAAAAAAAAAATTAGTTTTCCAATAGACTGGACGAAATTCCGTGAATTACATGACGCGCTCTCGCCAAAAGCCATCAGTTGACCGTACAAGTATGTAAGCCGGAGTAACGAGAAGGAGGAGGGCACGTAGTATTTAAGTCATAGAAGAAGAAAAAATCGAAAGAGAACAATGATATCCGTCACGGAGGAATTATAGCCGCTGGAGGTTATAAATTGAACATTGCATTCAGCCTTCCTCGTGTGTGTCTCCCTCACACGCGCTCTTTGTAATTTTGCATTTGGCTCGAGAGTCGAGGGTCGAGGGTCGACGCGCGGCTCAGGAATCAATCCAAGAACACATCGGCCAAAAACTTCAAAAGGAGTTGTGCCCTTCGCAAGTATATATCGTGGTGTTACAAACTTACATGTAAAACAGTGGTAGTTAAAAAAAAAGATAAAAAAAAAAAAACGGTACAACAAACGCGGTGTTGTGTGCAACGTCGATATTGTAGTCCTTCTGCTCAGAGTGAGGGAGCGCCTCTATATATCCATCAGCCATGTCGCCGACGTCGACGAGGAGGCTACCTTAGGCTGGGTAAAGGTGCTCTACATAGGAAGCAGAGTCTAGCCTGGAAGAAGGAATCGGTGAGAGAGCGAATCAGGGAGCTGGTGTGATTTTTTCTCCCCGCACCCTAACTATATAACTGTTACATTGCAACAGTAGTAACAGTACTCCGAATACATGTATACCGTGTATACACATATAGGCAGCAACAGTGTGTGTGTGTGTGTGTGTATTGCCAGCTTACGCGTTTACATCAAGCAAAGCAGGAGTGTTACGGGCTCTAGGTTCCTAACCGTCAGCGCATGTTCGTACACCTTTACATCATCTCCTCGTCCTGAAACTCCATACGTTGCAGGTTAAGGAATCCCTAGGTAGGTAAAAGGTGTCTTTCTTACGTGGGCGACGCTAATTCATCTTTTGCAATCCGTGGATTCTGTCCAAGAGCTAATACGATACTCTCATATATTTTCGGTTGACGAGCTGTATATGCACGATGATGGAAAAACGCGCGCCACGGGGACGCGCTAGCTCTCCTCGAGGCTCTCACCCCTTTGCTCTTTTTCCCTTCCTCTTGTGTATATAATGCATTAGCTCTTTGGCGTATACATGTGTGTTTTAGGTACTGTACCCATATATACGCGTGTTCCTTACACCCTTCTTGCCCCCACCCCCCTTGGCAGTCTATACGTGAGTGCATGCACAATTTGCATTTGGAGCAAGTGCGTTAACAATTGAGTCCTATGTTTTTTTTTTTCTTCCGGTTTTGTACTTCAACGTTACAAGCAATTTTGTTTTTTGAGCGAATTGTGACGGTGGAAGGTTCATCAGGTTTGGAGTGTCTGATAGCTGTTTCAGGAGTAAGAGAGGTGGGCTGGGTGAATTTTGCATATATCTGTCTGCACGCTGGTTGAAAGTGAAGCTTCTTTTATAGGATTGGGAATTGTTTGGTTTTTCCCTGTACCTACTTTAGTTAATGGCGAGTGTTTTTTTTTGCAGTGAAAATAATTTAGTGATGAGTGAGTGGATCAGTGTTGTATTCATTGAGGTAGCAGATAGTAAAAGTCATAGGTTGGCGTGTCGGTTTGTGCTTCCATGTTATATGTTACCTTTATTTCCTTAGGGATGATTTGTTAAAATATTCATGCCAAAACTGTACAAATATTAAGTAGCAAGTCTGTACTACAGCGACAGCATCATTTTCATAGTTGTTTTGAATTTAGCTAACTTTAAATTATGTAATATATGTATTAACCATAAACGTAGTCTTATACCCTTAAATAGATGTAAGTTTGTACAAAGAAAGACGACTCATGTTTCTACTTTTTTACTTTGTACGAATTTCTACCACACCTATCTTAAATTATCCATACACATGACATGCATCGTTTTTCCCTATGCAATATATAGTTTAACCAAAATTGCAATTTATTTACATTATGCATTATGTATTTACAGATGTAGAAATAATGCTTCATTGGAAATAATCAATGTACTAGCCCATCATGTCAAGTGACGAAGAAATGATGAGGCCCTCCAAGAGGCCAAAGCCAAAAATTGTTTCAGATGATAGTGACAGTAGTGATGATTCTTCCATCAACACAACCTGCGTAAAAAAGAAAGTGGGTGTAAGTAAACTCATCAGTTTATTAAAAAAAAATTAATTTCACCTGATACACCGTGATCCTAAAAAATGTTTATTTATTTCCAGAGAATCATTAGTGAAGAAGATTCCATAGATGAGGACAGTGATGTTCCATTACGCCCAGTACAGAGGAAACAGAAAAAGGTTTGACAATCCTCATATTTTTTCTTATAACAATACTAAAAGTATGTCAGTTACCAAAGTTACAAATGATGTATTTCAAATAAAAATTTCAGAAATTAGACATTGAAGATGAGTCTAGCTATGATAGCAGTTCATCCATGGATGTCGGTAAGCTATTTATGAAATTGCTTGCATTGCATACTGATGATATAGGAAAAGTACTCAGCTAGTATTTGAATAATCACAACAGATGGAGAAACCTCAGATGAGTGGCAGTCTGACTGGGAGAGCATGGATGAAGATATCCCAGAAGAAGCTGGTGCTGCAGCGTGTGCTAAGCCCAAGTGCAAGAAAACACCAAGCAAAAAACAACCCGATAGTTCCTCAGAGTCTAGTGACGGTGAGTCGGATAAATGCCCGATCTGTCTGCACTCCTTTCGCAAGCAGGAGATCGGCAATCCGGCAGTTTGCGATCACTGCTTCTGTATCGATTGTATCATTGAATGGAGCAAAAACGTCAATACCTGTCCTGTTGATCGGCAGAGCTTTGATGTTATAAATGTCAGAACTAAAATTGGCGGCAAGGCAAGCATTAAAAAATCACAAATGTACCGTTAATCGAATTTGGTTTGATAAAATAGTTAACCTTTTCATGTAAAATTTTCAGATCATAAGATATGTTCCAGTGGAGGTAAGATCTTCGACAGAAAACGTGGTGCAAGAGGATCCAACGTTCTGTGAAGTCTGCGAGCAGTGCGATCGTGAGGATAGAATGCTTTTGTGCGATGGCTGTGACTTGGGCTATCACCTTGAGTGTCTCGACCCACCACTGGAAGAAGTCCCAGTGGAAGAGAGTTGGTACTGCCCTGAGTGCTCGCGACACGACACGAACGAAGCTGAGGATGTAAGTGAATCTCTTCACGATCTGTTTAGTTGTACCCATTTATTTGTATTGTATGAGGCTCCAAAATGAATCGTTCCCTTTTTGTTGTAATATGGGCCAATTGTAACGTTGAAATTGTCAATGTAATAATGAAATACAGAGAAAAAAAACTATCGAAGCGACACGACACTGGTTTATTGTTTCAGATCGAAATCGACGCAGACGAGCTGCCAGACATAATGGAAGAAGCACGTCGTCTCGGTCATGCGTTCGGCCGCTCGCAGGTTTACCAAGCCGCCCTCGAAAACGGCGTCGCCGCCGCTGTTAACAGCAGACCCCGTCGCCGTACTGCAAACCTGCTGCCGCGCACGAGACAAGCGGAGCGTATCCGCGCGAACGTGCGGGCCGTGCGGATGACGCGTCGCGCCGCTCAGCTGTCCGGATTTATCGTGTCGTCCGATGATGACGCGAGAGACGCGTCGCCGAGGCCCGGGCCCTCGACCTCGGGCACAAGTAGTAGTGTATCACGTAGCCGTCGTCGCGTCGCGAAAACAACGACGCGCAAAAAAAGAAAGAGGAAGACCAAAAGGAAAAAGAAGACCAGCAGGCCCAAAAGGAGCCAGTTGAGGGAAGTGACAGTTTCTGAAATGAATTCGGATGGAGAAGTGGTGACGTGTATCAAGACTATACCGTCGACCAGTGGCGCTGCGCCCTCGAGGAGAAGGAAGAAGCGCAAGGTACTTAAGATTAGCGATTACGAAGATTAAAAGAGATGGAGAATTTGTTTTGATTTCGGGGTTTTGAAGGGGTTGGAAATTTTTGCAAAGGTTTTTTTTTTTTTTTTTTTCATTTTTGACTAGTAATTTCGCTAGCTCTCTACTTTTTACTTTTATAAACCTTGAAATGAAACCAGTAACAATCATACCAAACGTTTTTGATACGACATCTACTCCACAACTTGACCCAATGAATCATAAAACATATTTGTAAATAGAAATCCGAAAACTTTGTAATTTTACACTCACTGTTGCTATTTCCTTCACCAAATATCTACAGCCATTATTGACAGTGGTTTTAATAATCTAACTTTCGAATGTATACATTATTGTTTTACTTACAAACTAACTTTTACTACTAATCATTCGTTTGGAAACTCAATTAGATGTAGAAATAACAAAGCCTCTGAGTGCTATGGGTTGCAAGATAAATGGTTGTGAATTTTCGTTTGTCTGATTTTAGACAATTTCGACTCATTTTTATAAATCTTGTAATTCAATTTAAAATTGTAAATAAAGTTATACAATCTACAGATGTATTTGGCTTTTTTTCTTTTGAAATTAGTTGCAAAATTATCTTGTTTGATTAATGAGAGAAAGCTCATGATTCACTTAAATTTATGAAAAAATTATCAAAGTCATTTCAATTTCAAAGAAAATATGCTGCATTTTTCTCTTTAGTTCTGAAATATAACAATAATGATAAGAAATAAAAAAAAAAAATTATATTTCTAGTTTGAATGAACTTCTTTTAAATAACACTTTTTTTTATTATTTCCATAATACTAACAAAAAAGTTCAATGTTCAATTTAACATGAAAAATTCTTTTATTTTTCAGAAGCTCAAGAAACGTCGTGCTCGCACCGTAGCCTCAGTCGCCGCATCCATTAAAACCGCCAAGCGTGGTATAGCATCTCAACTTCGAACCCTAAACAAGAGCAAACCAAGTCTTGGTAGCGGAGGCGCCATCCAATATAGGTCCACCTTGAAGAACGACATTAACTCATTGACAAACTCAAACATTGCCCTTGTAACTTCTCGTCATCAAGCTGGCATCCCGCAGGTCAGCCTTTTCGGCAGTGGCCTTGGCATTGACTACAGTCCACCTGGGTGAGTCGTTTGTTTCAAATGAATTTTTTTTTTTTTTTTTCCTCCTTTGTTAATACTCCTCAGTTGTAGTCATTCCTCTCTTCTTTTTGGCTGCATCTATCTTCTAGAGAGGTTGCTGTCATTTGTTGGTCGCTACGATCTTTGTTAATTACGACAAACTTTGGTACAATGTGTACCCTTTTGAAACTCTCCCGACATACTCTGTAGTTGAACAAATTTGTACGTTTATCAATATCCCAAAAAATACGCATAGGATCAAAGTTTGACATGACACTTTTTAAATTTATGACTGAAAATTTTTCTCTTTTTTTTCTGTTTTACTCGTAAATGATTTGTACAACATTACCAACTGCAAAAAGGCGCTGATCGCATTTTTAATTCACAGGAAGAAAGCCAACAAATCTCAGCATCTCTATGTTCTGTTTCCTATATAATTTCGTCATTTCAATAATGTTAAGATGTCGAATTTTCTAGTGAAAATTCATTACCAAAATACCTTTGCTTCCTCGCACATTTCATCTTACAAGTGTGTAAAAACAACAAAAAATGTAAGATTCTTGATGCACACAACTACATGCAAAACGATATTGCGTACAAACGAATGAAATTAATTATCGCAGGATAGTAAAAGAGAATCTTGCAGAAGATTAACAAATATGTGTGGTGTGGTTGGGTAAAAATTGAACAACCTTACGATATTGAGGAACAAAATACACACAGTACAAACAAACGAATGAATAATCCAAAGATAAGTCTTACAAAATGAACGGCTAGCATTAGTTAACGATAGGTTTATTGCGCTCAATACACATTGTTCTGGAATGAGGTAATATTCGTTAAAAATCGACTCGTCAAAAATGATATGTATGAAATGTATATGTTTAACATCGAGATCACCCGAAAAGAGGTCATTTACTTAAAAATGATCTCTTTGAGGGAGATGAGCTATCGATACCTTAAGAGATGCGACTCGCGTGCGCTGAGCATCACAAAAAAAAAAGAAAAAAAAAAAAAAAAAAAAAAAGAAGAAGAAAAAACATGTCTCTGTTTGTTCCCTGCAATCTAGGTCGGACGACGATCACGAAGACGAGGTAGAGCTTGGCGACGGCCCGAGTTTGCTATCCCGCACCAGTCGGCTGTCCCTCATGACGGCCGCGAGACGACGGCTGGCGCACAAAAGCGCCCTCATGGCCCCTGCACCCGCCCACTCGGTAAGCATCGTCGACAGCATCCTCAGCAGCCAGGAGATTTGGCACTCGAAGAAGTCCAAGGTCACTCTTAAATCCGACGGCTCCCTGCACATTGACAAACCCAAACGAACCGACGACAACAACAACAAAAACGCCAACAAAAGTCCCCTCGGGTCGAAACACGACAACGACAGGTCCCCCCTACGTAGTGCCAATAGACCCCTAGATCTGAACAACGTCGATCCCAACAGTATGAGGCAACAGGCCCCGATGTACAATAGTTCGCGCGGCAGCGGGGGTAGTGGTGGCGGAGCCAACCGAGGGGCCGGCAATCAGAGTAGCGGCAACTACAACTCCTCTCGTCACAGCTACGGTGGTAGCGGTAACAACTACAGTGGCGGAGGAGGAGGTGGTGGTGGTGGTGGTGGTGGTGGTGACCGTCACAGTTACGGCGGTTCGAGCAACGTTCCCCAGGATTACTCGACCGGTGGGCCGAACTACAGCTACGACCATCGAAACATGCCCCAGCAATTGCCGCAACAGCAGCAGCAGCAGCAACAGCAACAACAACAGTCGCCCTACCGTTCGCGCAATCCTCCGCCGAATTTTCGCAATAACCGCTTCCCACCTGGCCCACCGCCGCCACATAACCAGTTTATGAGCCAGCCACCCGGTCCGGTGGGCACCCACGATTTCCGACCACCCGGTGCTCACTTCCAAGACCAATTCCAGCGTCCAGGGCCCGGCAGGATGTCCGGCAATTTTGCTGGCCTTCTGCCCCCGCCTGCGCCACCTTTGGCTCTCAGAATGACCGCGCCCTTTGCCCAAAATAGCGAGCCCAGGCGCATGGACAACGACTCCAGTGGCGCCATCAACTGGAGCAGCGACAGAGACACACGCACCGCCAGCAGCGAGGAGGAGAGCGGGTTTCCAGGTCGCGAGGCTGCCAAGCAAAATGCACGAAACGAGGAGGAGAGCCTGGCACCGCCACCCGAGCCTCCTAGTGGTATGATGGACTACGAGGACAGCGAGAGGGGTGGGGACAGTGATCGCGAGGACCTCGTCATCGACGACAATCCCAAAGAGGAGACCCCTCGAGCGAAACCCACCGCACCTCCTGGTGGTAGATCGGGCCCACAGGCCGAACAGTACGATCCGTTCGCCGATGCCGATGACGACAGCGATAGCGACGGCGACGACACCCATCACTCGCACAACAAGTTCAAAGCTCAGCGGCAGGAGAAAGACGCGGGTGGCTCCCAGCTTCAGCCCCTGAAGCCGCCGCCCGGACTGTCTTGCTTCCCGGGACTGAAGGCGGACGACAACGAGTCGATTATGGGCGACAACATGTCCATCATGGGAGACAACATGTCGGTCATGGGAGACAACATGTCACAGATGGGGGACAACATGTCCCAAATGGGCGACGATGATTTCCCGAGCTCGAGGGACATCGAGAAGAGCAGCGGCCCGGCCGAGAGCGGCAAGGGCAAATCGTCGTCCCAGAGGCCCCTCGAGCCTCCGCCCTCGATTTTCGGTTTCCCCGGGTTCAACATGGAATCCGACATGATGTCCGAGGACGGCCGGAGGGACGAAGATGACGAGGACGACGAGGAGGACGAGGAGAAGGAGCGCCGGGGAAAAGAAAGGGACAAAAAGAAAGAGAAGAATAAACAGATGAAGGAAGAGGAGAACAAGGCCAAGAGCAAGGTAGTTGTGCCGAGGATAAGATTGACGGCCTACGACGATGACGAAGATGAAGACGACGACGACGACGATTGTCCCAACTTCTCGATTTACTCCTCGGAAACGATAGACGTGGCCAGGCACACCGAGCAAGAAATGTCCTCGCAAATGCAGCCCCCGGACACGGTTGGCAAGCCAAAACCGCCGTCGTCCTCTTCCTCGAGGGTCGTCCAGCCACTGGAGCCTCCACCCATGCCCCCGATGGACGATTTGGAGAGCACTCCAGGCTCGCCGCCGCCCTTGGCTCCCCCACCTTTGCCACTGGACATGTTCGAGGACGATGCGCGAAGCAAAGCCGGCAGCCCGGAGCCGCTCCAGCCGCCACCCATGCCCCTCATAGACGACCTCGAGAGCGCGGCTGGCTCACCGCCGCCCCTCGAGCCGCCGCCCATGCCCCTCATTGACGACCTCGAGAGCGCCGCTGGTTCTCCACCCCCGCTCCAACCACCGCCCATGCCGCCCATGGACGACCTCGAGAGCGCGGCTGGCTCGCCACCGCCCCTCGAGCCGCCACCCATGCCACCGGTGGACGATCTCGAAAGCACGGCCGGCTCCCCGCCGCCCCTCGAGCCGCCACCCATGCCCCCGAGACTCGACACTCCCGGCTTGGTCGAGACACCCCAATTGACTCGTCCACCGCCCATCATTCACTCGGTATCTATGCCACCGCCCTCCATGCCACCGCCCTCCATGCAGATGCCACCGCCCTCCATGCAGATGATGCACCAGCCGATGATGCACCAACAACACCAGCAAATGATGATGCCACTGGTCCCCACGATCATGCAGCCCATGATGCAGCAGCAGCAGCCCCCACACCCGATGCAACCGCCGACCCTCATGCAGCCCCCACCTCCGCGGGAGCCTCCGCCCCCACTGGTGGTCCAGCCGGATATTTCGAAGCCCCTGGAGCCGCCGCCGTTGCCGCCGATCGACGAGCTGCAGCTCGAGGCCGAGGAGAGCTCGGAGGTGCCGCTCGAGCCGCCCCCCCTGCCACCGAGCATACTGGGCGACGACGAGGACAGAGCCCTGCCATCGTCCAGCGACGAGGACGAGGACGACGACTCGGAGGACACGGAGGGTGAGCACGCCGAGGGCGAGGACGAGGCCGAGGAGGAAGAGACCCCGGTCATCGGGCCGAAGAACAAGGGCACCAGGAAACGCTCGCGGTCGACGTCGCTGAAGGAAACAGCCGAGGCTAAGAAGAAAACGGGCGACGAACCGCAGTCGAAGGAGGCAGAGCAACAACAGCAGGAAGAGGAGGCAGCGGTGGGCGAGGTGCAGCCTGGCGATCTTACCGAGGCCGAGTCGTCGCAGTATCTCGACGCGGTGCAAAAGGAACGCCAGAGCTTGAACAAGACCGCGGGTAAGATACAGTTGGACAGTAGGGGCAAGATCACCTTTAAGATCGGGAACCTCAGTAGGCTGAACAAGGTCAGTTTGTACGACGACATGGACGAGGGGGAGATATCGCGCATGACCCTGGATTTGGAGAAAGAGCGCGAGGAGAAGGAAAAGGAGAGGGAGAAGGAGGAGCGGGAGAACAAGGAGAAGAGCCGGGACAAGGAAAAGGAACGGGACAGGGATAAGGAGAAGGAGAAAGATAGAGACAGGGAAAAGGAGAAGGATAAGCACCGGGACAAGGACAAGGAGAAGGATAAGCGGAAGGAGAGCTCGAGCAAGTCGAGCAAGTACAGCGAGAAGGACAAGAAGAGCAGCAAGTACGAGGAGAAAAAGTCGAGCAAGTCGAGCAAGAGTTCAAAGTACGAGGAGAAGAAGGAGTCGAAGGGTAGCAAGCACAAGAGCTCGCGCCACCACGACAAGCCGCGTTCGGGCTGGGATATCAAGCCGGCGGGGATGGCCAGTTCCGAAGACTCGGACATCGAGACGATCGAGGTGAGGAAGGAGAGTCCCATCAACCTGCTCGAGAGCAGTCCCGAGCACGAGGGTAGGAAGGACGGGGGCGAGGCTAAGGAGGCCAAGGCCGCCAAGCAGATCAACATCGACCTCGACGAGATCCAACAGACCCTCGGCCAGAAGCTCAACGAGATCGATCCCGACGAGATGGACGTGCCCACGGCCTCAGAGATTGCCGAGAAGCACATCGAGGAGACCGACTTCGACATACCACCCGGCACGGCCAGCGACGCCGAGGAGGAGGAGAACGAACTCGCCAGTCGCTCCGAGAAGGTCGATATCACCGTGGCCACGGCTATGCCGGCCTTGAACCTCGTTGAGAGCGTAAACAGTCTGTTCGAGGAAATAGAAAAGTCGTGCGAGGCCGAGCTCATCAAGGATATTATCGGCCCCCTCGAGGCCTCGGAGTCGGACGAGCACACTGCGCTCGAAAAGGAAAGCCTGCTCCCCGAGAGGGAGGACGAAGGCACGGACAGAGAGGACGACAGGGAAGACGAAGACGACGAGGATGTTGTTGCCGCTGCGTTGGAGGAGCGAGCGAGCAGGAAACAACTGGATGAAGTCGAGCACGAGAAACACGCGGACGACACGAGTGTCAAGTCGATGGACATGTCGGACGCTGAGTCCCAGGACAAGAATTACTTTGTTGATATGGAGAAGGACGAGGTACCGGGTAAACTCGGCGACGATTCTTTGCTCGACACGTCGAAAGAAACCGTCGACGAGGTGCGCGGCGGAGAACAAGAGGACGACGAGAAGGAGGAGGAGGACGGGGCAGCGATGGCAGCAGAAATGAAGGAACTGGAAGAGGCGGCAGACGAGTCGGAGCCCGAAAAAGAGGCGGAGAAACCAGTCGAGGTCCGAGAGGAGGAGGAGGATGAGGAGGAGGAGGACCACGTGCAGCTGACGGTCGAAGCGGCCGACAAGTCCGAGATCATCGACCTGGACAGCGTGGACTTTGCGGAGAAGGCGGCTGCCAACTTCCTGAGCAGCCTCGACCAGGAGGGCTTCCAGCTCGAAGCGTCGCCGAAGGAGTCCCACGCGTCACCCACCCCACCAAGGCCCAAGCGCACCAAGCGGCCCAACACGGCAGACTGGGAGTCGGACGTCGAATTCGTCCCGATGAGAAAACGCGGGCGCAGCAAGTCGGCGGCTCGCTCGACCTCGGGACTGCTCGACAGCGGTTTGGAACCCATCACCCCGGCCAGGGACAGGATTAGCGACGGCCTCGACGGTATAAGGACCCCGGCTGCTTACGCCGGTCTGGGCACCGAGGCCATCTCCGAGACGGACGAGGCCATGAACTTCGAGGACGAGCTGGCTCTGTTGAACATGCGCCACCGGGACAAGGACGTCGAAGAGGGCGAGATACCCGACGACCGCGACAGGCTATCCAGAAGACAACAACACGAGATCCAGCTCCAACAGCAAGCCCTCGCCGCCATCAAAGCCAAGGAGCTCCTGTTGCTTCAGCAACAGCAGCAGGAGGAAGAGACGAAACGCAAGCGCAAAAAGGACAAGCGCGACAAGAGCCTCGCGAGCAGCAAGGAAGTCGAGCGCAACAAGGAGAACATCCTGGACAACAACCTGGTGACCGTGTGGAAGAAACAACAGAGGGCGTCCTCGCGGGAGCGCCAGTACCGCGAGAAGCGCTCCAAGTCCAAGGACCCATCCAAGTCGAAGAAGAAGAAGGACTCGGCGGCCAAGAAGAAGGAGAAGCGCAAGGAGCTGCCGCGCTACGACGTCCGCAAACTCGTCACCGAAAAGCCCCGCCCGCGCAAGGATGAGTACGGCCGGGACATCCGCGACAGCTCGGCCAGTCGCTCGCTCAGTTTGTCCCGCGAGCGCTCGCTGTCCTACACTCGCAGACAGAGCCGTTCTTACAGCCCACCGCCGACCACCCGAACCAGGGCGACCCGGGTCCAGGTGTCGCGCAGCAGGTCGAGGTCTTGGTCCCCGCGACGGAGGTCGCGAAGCTACTCGCCACCACCGACGACGCGCAGACGTTCGGTATCACCGCGCGCTCAGAGACGCGCCAAGCAGAGGAAGCGCTCAACGTCGCGCGGCCGTGGCAGGAGCAGGAGCCGCAGCAGATCGCCCCGTGGCAGGCGGGTCAGCGTCAGCCCGAGAGCCCAGCGGAAGAGCCGCAGGTCCGCGTCGAAGAAACGCCCGGCGAGGTCGCGCTCCAGGTCCCGCTCGAGCTCGCACTCGCGCTCCCGCAGGAAGGAGAAGAAAAAGCAGCAGCACGCGGAGCGCTCGCGATCCCGGGCCCGGGCGCGTAGCAAGCGCTCCCGCTCCAAGAGCCAAAAGAAACGCGAGAAGAAGCACTCCAAGCGCTCAAAGGGCGCCTCGCGGTCCAGATCGCGCTCCAGGAGTCGCTCGCTCGAGGCGCGCCGCGAACACTGGGAACACCACCACCACCATCAACAGTTAGTCGCGGCTGACAAAGCCCTGGCTGCCGAGAGAGCCTACGCCAGAGAAGCCGCGGCGGCCGCTGCAGCTGGACCGACCTGGGTTGGTGGTGCCGGTGTCGGCGGGAGTGTTGGACACTGGCCCCAGACGTGGTCACGCTCGCGCTCCAAGACGCCACCCTCGTTGCTGAGACCCGAGGCTCTGGTCGGGCACCAGTGGGCCTCGCCCAATACCCAGCTGAGTTTGTTGAACAGCGTCAACGTGCCGCCGAAGAACCTCAAGGTGATACTGACGAACAAGGAGGCAATCAAGAAGAAGAAGAAGCAAGAGAAGCGAGAAAAGGCGGCGCGCAAGGCCAAGGAGGCCGAGAAGAAGCGCAAGGGCAAGAAGGGCAGAAGTCCGCCACCCTCGAAGGAGGTCTTTGCCAGCGGTGACAATATACTCGTGAGCGTGTGCTTCAACAAGGAGAACGAGACCCAGGCGCCGAGTACTGGATTACCGGAACTACCCGAGACGATACCCCTGTTACCACCAGTCAAGCGTAGACGGCGCGAGCCCTTGCAGCTGGATCCGTCGCAGCAGGTGCAGTTGCCACCGGCGAAGAAGTCGAGGAAGGACAGGACCAAGGACAAAGCCAAAACCCCGCCACCGATCAAAGTGACGAAGAAGAAGGAGAAGAAAAAGTCCAAGGCGGCGGAAATCGCGGCCTCGAAGAAGCCCATGGCGGTCATCGATCTCGACCAGTCGCCCTTCCGCGAGCAGACGCCCTCGCCCCGCGACATTATCGTCCTCAGCGACGACGAGGACAAGCAGACTGCCGCGGTGGCTGCGGCGGCTGCCACTAATGCTGCCGCTACTGCTACTGCTGCTGCCGCTTCCGCGGCGGTGGTAGCTGCAGCTGATGCCGAGGAGCAACAGGAAATAGGCACACCCGAGGGAGAAGCTCCAGAGTCGTTGACGCCAGCCAGGCCGGATCCGACGTTCCAACAGGGCCCGAAGACGCCGCCGGAGCCGCAGGTCAAGTTTTCATTAACCAACAAGTCGAGCAATCTCAGGCCCGCGATAATAAATCCCCTAATGGAGGAGGACGACGAGGAGGCCGAGGAAGAAACGGAGGAGCAGGCGCTCAGAATGGCCGAGGAGCGCGAGCAAGAGATCGCCGAGATGGAGGAGTTGATGGACGAGAGGGTAGAGGAGGAGCTCGGGCTACGTGCCCAAGAGGAGCTTGAGGCTGCGAGGATCAAGGTGGGCCCGAACACGCCGCCCGAGCCGCCGAGTTCGCCACCGGATTCGCCGGATGCCTACGATCCCTTCGACCCAACCAAGTCGAGGTCTCCCACTCCGGAACCCAACAGTCAAGAGGACAACAACGCGGACGAGAGCCTGATGATGCCGACGGGCGCCGAGTCGCCACCCGAGCCCAACGACTCCGAGTCTCAGGCCAACGTGTCGGCCGAGTTGCAGGCCGAGCCCGAGCAGCCGCCGCCCAAACCGGCCTCCGACAAGCCCAAGATCATCTCCATGGTCACGATAAAAAGGCCCTCGCCGAGGTCCGGTACCCCACCGCTGGCTGATTTGGCCGAGGCCAATGGCAGCACGTCGCCCACGGTGCCGCCTCCGAACGCCATACAAACCACCACTCAGTCCCAGACGCTACAAACGCAGTCCCAGACGGTCACGCAGGTCAATGCCTTCCCCGCCATCAATCCCGTCTTGGCCACCGTTGCGGCTGCCGTGCAGAGGAGCAACCTCTTCAGCGCCGCCTCGCAGCTCGTCGGGCCCAGGACCATTTTGCAAGTGAGTATTGCTTTTCAAGTTTCGCTGTCTTATACAAGCTGATGATTGATCGATCAAAAATGCACGCTATTTTTGTATGTTTGGAAAAAAAAAAAAAAAAAAAAAACAGCAGCAACCTAGGCCAACACTGCCCAACATCTTTGGGAACTCGTTAGGAGCTACGGCGAAGCCAGCCGCCCTTACCCGCATAGCCAAGCTGTCCAAGCTGAACATCTCGTTGCTGGGCCAAAACGGCAGCGACGCCAACATTGACGTGAGCAACGACAACAACGTCGACAACTCGTCACCGTATTCGCCCACCTCGAGCTTGAGCGACGGTCTGTTCGACCCCCCGAGTCCGGCTTTCAACAGTTCGCCCAACCTAGCGTTGTCGAACAAGATACGCAAGACCCAGGAGAAGAAGGATCCGTTCGATTCGCTCTTTGATGCTTCGCCCATCGTTCACAAGTCTATGAAGACCAGGAGCAGTACGGTCAAGAAGCCCGCTGAAAAGAAGAAAAAGGGTAATGTTTTTTTTTTTCTTTTTCTTTTTTTACAGCTTTGTAGGGGTCTGGAGTCGTCTGGGATTTTTCAATTTATTATCAAAGCTATTTTACTGCACGATGAAATTGCAAATGAAAACGTTTCGTTGCAGGCACGCACTCGAAAATCGGCGTCAGGATGGACGAGAATCAACTACAAATATTGGACGATCTTCCAAGCTCCGCTGTCGAAATGCAAGTCAAAGACAAGGTGAATTATCCCCTTATTCATTATTGTACTGTAAAAAAATGTTTTACGAAATTTATGCAAATTTTTTGTGTTCCTTATAGTTTTTGAAGAAGCTCAACCGTCAAGAGAGAGTTGTCGAGGAGGTTAAACTGGTGCTGAAGCCACACTACACGAAGAAACACGTCACGAAGGAGGAATACAAGGACATCATGAGGAAGGCCGTTCCAAAGGTAATATATTTTTTCTGGTGTAGTATCCCGTCAATCATAAGTTTGTTCGCTGTTTTTTTTTTTTTTTTTAAGAAAAATTTACTAATCGCTGCGCAACGTAGTCTGAAAACATTATTCGGGATTCTGTTGATTATTGATCGAGTCGCGTAATTGTACTTTCAGATATGTCATAACAAGTCTGGTGAGATAAACCCGAAGAAAATTGCCACCCTCATTGAAGCCTATGTCAAGAGAGTTCGCTCCAAGAGAAAAACAGGTGGAAATCCTCTGCTGTCGTTCAAGAAACCTGTGTAAGTTTTCACAAATTATATCATTTAACGAAATTTTATCTTTTACGCGAAGTACAACGTTTAATTGAATAAGTATACCCCGGATGTTTTTCATGAGCACGTGTATTTTCTGTTGTGTAGGAAAAACTTGTGGAGTTGATCACTCGGAGAGTAAGCCCAGCGTATCGTTGAGTTAGACTCTACTGCCGCATGTCTATAGATTAATTATTAGATGTTGATCGATAAAGCCACGAGAGATCTTGCCCGTGATGTCGAGTGCGTACGTGCGTGGTAAGTGAATTTTGTTCGTTCTTTTTATGATGGTACGAACGAAAATAATTGAAAAGCAAGAATTAGTTGAAGGAATCTGTGCGATATCAAAATAATGAAACATCGAGTGAACAATGTGTATTGTATGTATATACTTGAAAAGAAAAAAAAAAAAAAAAAACATATTTGAATATAAGCGCAATATTTTTATTTAATCTCAAGTGTTAGATTACTTGTGACTATTTATAGAAAATTAAGTAATTCACAATTCATTTAAATTGAAAACGGTGAAATTGTTTATTTCATGATTAATTTTTTTTTTTTTTTTTTTTGTTAGAAACATTTTGTTAGATGTAGGCGAGATTATGTAATATAAATCATTAAGTTTAAGGAGAAAGATGATGAATACAAAATTGATTACTATACATGGAAACAATGTATGAACTGTTTTATAAAAGCAATCTTTTTTTTATTCGAATGTTTTAAAGTTTGATTGCAACGTAAATATATTATAGTATGAATTTTTTTGTAGTAAACGTAACTTAATTGGAATATACAAAAAAAAAGAAAAAAAAAAATTTTGAAAAAACCTGGCAAAATATTTGCATTCTAGTATACATATATGTGCGTATAAAAAATTTAGAAATTTTTATTATTAGTACATGATAGTTTGGTCGTAATTTTTCAAGCCGCAAGAAAAACCTGTTGTGTAATTAGATGAGACGATCTAACATCGCTAAGTTGATGGTGAAGTGATCACTATTTTTTTCTGTTTTTATACTGTGAATGCGACAAAACTATTGATAAACAACGTTTATCTGTGTATAAGAAAAACCTTTGAATAAATTAATTCATAAACATAATTGGTACTGTGCTTGTGTAATTTGTTCCTCAAAAGCGCAAAAATTAATGTTTAAAATGCTAATTTCCTTTCGTTCTTAACTTGCGTTAGTTTTTTTGTTTTTTAACATTCCATTGAACCCGTAGATTTTATACTAATTAAAAAACTTACGATACGACTTTTTTACTTAGTAAATTATTTTTATTATTTGCATTAAAGTCTTTACATTTTTCTTACATTTTCTTATTTTTATTCATCACAGTTGTCTTACAATCTATATGTGTATACAACAAAACTCATCAGTAGCATTTATAAAAGAAAATTGATGGTTTTTAATCTCAAGAATTAATTTCTCATTTGACATCGGCAAAACCAATACGATCATTTCCCATGTCAAATTCGGTGTAATAACGCCCAATGAAAACATCACCCAGAATCCACAGCGGACCATTTGGTGGAGGAATGTCAATACCCATGAACCCACTCAGGCAGATGGTCTTGCCAAATTGAGTGACCTGAAAGTGAAAAACAATTTTTTTTATCCACACAATGATCTCATTTTTACGATAGATGTTTATTACAAGGCCAACAAAAGAGTTTGATCAGTTAAGTACCTTAAGTACGTATTCCTCGCCCTTCAAAGAAAATGACTTTCCACCAACTACAAAATCAATGACAGGCAACTTGGGAATAGCATCGCAGCTGACCTGCAATTCGGTAATAGTTTATATAGGTAAAATGGAAAAAAATTTGGAAAAGCAGAAACAAAATTTTTTTTGCATACAATAGACTCTCCACCAACAATTGGAGTGGCACCAATCGCGCTATTGATCCGTTTGACTTCGTCTACGGGTCCAGCAATGAGAGAAGTGCCAGTATCAGCAATAGCTTCACAACCATTCTGACAGAATGTCTTGTCATTAACTTGAATCCTAAACAAATTAAAATTCCATTAGTATCGTGTAAAGTACCCACCTTGTTTTGAGTTGTAGAAAAAAAAAAAAAAAAAATGCTCACTTGTCCATCTTGAACTGCCAGTAAGCTTTGCGTGAGACAGGAACGTAAGTGAAGTCACCTTTATAATAATTAGGATCAGATCCTCCCAGAATCATCTCTCCACCAATCGGAGCATCTGGATTTCTATTTACAAATTTAATTTCTTACATTCTCTTTACACTGCTGGTGACTTTTATCTTAAATGTGGTGAGATTATACCTGTTCAAGTAGAAACTGAACACAGGCTGGGGCACTAGGTTCTGCTGAACCATTTTGTAAAACACAGGTGTGACACCGTCAACGGCAATTGCGTTGTAAGCCATACCCATGATACCATCAAATTTGGCTGCGACGAAAGCTAATCCAGGCTCGCTCATGGCCTCAGCAAAAGTGACATCTTTCACGCTGGTTCCACCAATCTAGAATTTATGCATGAAAAATTTGATTCGTAAAATAAGTCAATGTATTTCTCTTACAAAAGCATACCTGAACGGAATCAGTGGACAAAAATCCAGAGAGACTTCCTGAGCCATAACGAATGTCAAACTTGGTCCCGTTAACTTTGTAACTGCTTGATTTTGTACAGTCATACTTGTGGTGTAATACTGTAAAAAAAAAGTTGATTCTTATTGATATCATTATTATTACAAGCGTATTAAACAAAATTACTGACGGCAAGCAATGTTGATATAGTGGCACTTCTTTGATGGGACCCACAGATTTGAAGATCCAGTGTCGAAGATGACGGTAAAGTTCTGCGGAGGCGTTCCTATACTGATTTGTCCATAGTACTGGGCATCCAAGTAATTAGACAGTGGCTCCGGTACCGGGCCCAAGCCATAACGCAGTTTTACCTGATGGAGCTCGGTTCCTACACTTGATAAATATCTCCTTGGACTTTCATATTTTTTCACAGGAACTCTGTAAAATAATTTCGCCGTTAAAGCATTCAATTGATATTATTAATGAGCAGTAAACAATTGATACAGCGAGACTTGTGGCATATGAATTTTAAAATGAAAAAAAAATATGTTGATAAATATATATGCCCAACTAAAGATATACATGTTATCAAGCAGTGAGTCATGTTTCATAGTACTTGGGTATCAAGAGATCAAAGGTTTTGTAAATCGTCATACATTTTCAAGTACCTATATAATCCAGACAAAGGAATTATTCATTTGTGGTGCATTTAAACATGATACTGAAAATAGAATGAGAAAAAGGTGATACAACCAAGAACAAAAGAAGCTAAAAAAATATAATGATGTATAAAGTAAACAGATTATTTCGTGACAACTTTTGTGCCGAGGTCATTTTGAAAAACACAGCCGGCTGTCTAAAGAGTATATGTATGTAACGTTTTTTTGTTTTTTTTTTTTTTATGTTAAAGAAAAAAAAATTTCTGTTAGCACAATCGGCTTATTTTATATGCCCGGTATTTTGTTAATAAATTCATCGAGACGAGAAATCGTACCCTAATTTTGGTAATTAATTTAAATAAATTCGTCTCAATAATAAATATTGGGTGAATCACTCTATGCCTTAATGTCATGATATTCTATACATAAAAATTTTTTAAATTGTTAACAGATTAACACAATTAAAGACCCGTGTCTTTTTCAGCATTTATTTTGCATCGTTGGTTTATTCAATCAGCACCAAATTTCCTAATTCAATTATATATTTGAAAGCACAACTCTTATCGCTTGAACTTTATCGAATGACATATACAATGACAAAACAAAAACAATTCACCAAACGATAATATCTCCAGTGTTGCGTTACATTATGGTTAAAAGCCCATCGATTGATATTTCCTTCAATAGCGTACTTCAATTTATTTTAATTAGTGTACTTACGAGAGAAAGTATATAAATTGCAGCCAAGAAGTGCAAACTTATTTTTATACCTATACGTTGTGTGACGCTGCGTATTTTGAAGGGAGAGAAGAACCGGAGAAAGAGCAATGGCGTTTTTAGAAGACAAAATAGGAAAAAAAAAATAGAAAAAAACTAAAGCTCACCTGATCAAGTTCGGAGTGGCGAGGACGAGGCATAGGCAGAGGTTCGTCAAGGCGACGAGTCGCAGCAGCATCCTGGGGAGCTACGAAAAAGCAATTTCAAAACAGAGAAAACGACCTGCTGTCGACTGTGCTCTCACTTTTGTTGTACTGCGGAGTCTACTTATATTTTCGAAGCTCTCTCTTCGCGGAGACGTTGCACATGTGTGCGTTTGTGCGCGTGTGACGTAAGAGCAACTGGATCAATTCACAAGGCAACACTATCAGGTGATCTATGCCTTACACCCTTTTTTATTATAATAATTTTGTTGCTATCATTAAATAAAAAAAATATTTTGTTTTAATCTTCTTAAAACACATTTTGTTGTAAAATTTTAGGGAATTTGGAAAGTGTAGGGTACGTTCTCATGTGCCGCCGCGACGACAGCTTGTCCAATCCATGCAAAGAGAGAGATTTGTTCAAAAAAATACTTTATTGAGTATAAAAAAAGCTTATTAAAAATCATACAAATCAAGTCGTTTGGTTGTTTAAAAAATGGTCTGAGCAATTCTGACGACGTTTGCGTCCATATCGAATTCGGTGTAGAATTCCATCATGAAAGCACCACCGAGTTCCCAATAATCTTGACGGGGATTTGTGCTTGGCACGAATGGGCTCAAGCACACCTCGACGTTCTCCAATATAAGCTTGAATTTAATGCGATTTCATTGAAACTTTTCTCTTTTTCATTGAAAAAAAAAAAAACAAAACAAAAAAAAAACACTCACATGCTGCACGTAATATTTCGACTGGATGATGAACTCGTTGCCGTCGAGCACGAAATGTACCGTTGGCAATTTACCGTACTGTCGGCAACTCACCTTGTGAAAATAATAATTTCAGTTAAACAACCGTCCAAACCTTTATACAAATAACTGTTGTATATAACATTCATCACTATAATTATACAAGACATAATTACCGTGTACATGTTCAACACAGGGACGAAGTTAGCGTTCATCTGCCAGTTCAATTTTTGAATAACGTCGGGGGGTCCCACTATGGTGTTCGAGCTCGAGTCAAATATTGCCTTGCATTTTTCGCAAAGCACCGTTTGGGTTTTATTTTTTTCGACAAACACGCTGTACTCGAACAAAAAAAAATAGTTGACATACACGTAATTGCCATAATTGTCATATAAATGTACCTGTCCATCATGATCATCCAGAATTTCTTTTCGATGACCGTAAGATTCGTCATGGTATCGACTTTTATGTTTTGCCTTTGCGTACCCCCAAATATCACCCTACCGGCTTTATTGGTAGTTTCATCCCTGAAAAAAATAATCTGCTATTTTTTTTTCAACATTAATGCAACTTAACTTTATTAATTAAATATTAAGTAGACTAATGATTCAAACTGTCAATCTTCACGCTATTCGTTACAAAAACGTAACGGCAGTTCCACCTTCTTCAGACGTTATATGAACAACAGTTTTTATAACGACTAAAATGAAGATTGACAGTTAAGCATTGGACTGGTAATATTTAAACGTCAACTTGATTTTTTTATGCTTGGACAGTGAACAAACAGTTTTTAAAAAAATCTATGAAACGCATATATAATATTGTGGTAAAAAAATGTGGATCGGACAATACCGATTCATGTAAAACGTAAAAACGTTCTCGGTAACGACTTTTTGCCGGACCAGGTTGTAAAAAAAGGGCATCACGCCGGACCAGCCCGATTGTTCCTGGTAGGCCAAGCCAATGATACCGTCGGCCCTGTACTGCCAGAACGGCCGGAACGATATGTGCGTGGCTTCCAGGAACGTTTGGTTTTGAACTTTGACGTGTGCCAACTGTTTTGGACAATTTTTTTCTGATTATGACAACACAATATATATATATATATATATATACGTTGGCCAAAAAAAAGGGGCTTACGCGAAAAACGTCGGTTGATAAGATTCCCGCCAAAGAAAGTTCCGAGTTGTTCATTTTGACGAACGTGCCGTTCGGTACGTACGACGACGAGGCCGAGCTGTCGTACTGGTTGTGCATTTCTACATAGTTGGGTGTACAAAGTCATGAAAATTATTGCTATTTCGTATGTTTTATGTGTCAACTCACTGCAAACGATTTCCGTCCAGTCGCAGTGGGAGGACGGTAGCCAACTGTCGGCCCATGTCGTGTCGAAGATCACTTTGAATGGCTTCGATGGTGAACCAACACCTATGAGGCCGTAGTACTCGCCCTGAATGGAAAATAATGGATAATCTCTCAAAAAAGTGACGGGGAATCGAAATTTTTTTTTTTTAATCAAGAATAAACTGATGAAGAAATTGGCGCAATGTTTTTTTACGTTTAAATATTTGTACAGCACTACGGAGTCATTTTTCCAAGGATCGTTCAGAGAAGCTTTGTATTTCTTCAACTTTCCTACGTGGGACAGCTTTGTTTTATATATATCCATTCTGCAACAAGAAGGTATCGGTTACAATTGATAAAGTCAATGCTCTAACTTGATTATTGCTGTATGTATGAGAAAATCTACAAAAAAATATCCCCGTTTTGATAAAAAAAAGATTCTTTTGAGGCGTACCTTCGAGATAGGGCTCATTTTACTCGTAATGTTATCTACTATGAAAAAAAAAGTTTTGAACTTGGGTTTCAGTGAGGGTGACTCCGTTTTTCCGCGATTCACGTGTTGAAATTATATCTGTATAAATGATATCTATTTTGAAACCCACGTTCAAAACTTTTTTTTTCATAGTATAGATGACATTACGAGTAAAACAAGTTATATCTCGAAGGTGCGCCTCAAAAGAATTTTTTTTATTAAAAATGGTATATTTTTTGTGGATTTCCTCATATGCACGCGTTTTTATGTATGTGTGGGTGTGTGTAGGTGTATATGATATTGCTGCGTATTTCATCGCCGTTAAGACGAATCCATTGTGTGACCCATAATATATTGTAATGTTAAAATACGCGAAATTCCTTATTAATTTAAAAATTGTAAAAATTAGTTTCTTGATAATTTTTTTTTTTAATACGAGGCTCTCCAATTAAAAAAAAAAAAAAAAAAAAAACAAACAAACAAAAAATGTGTACAATCAATTTACCGACAAAAAAAAAAAAAAAAAAATCAAACCCAACAAATTAATCAACGCGTTAAGAATGATGATTTTAATGCTGCACTTAATAATTTTATTCCGAAGTAAAAATGTTTTACTCACTCGATTCTTCCTTCCCCTGTGGTGAAAAAAATCAGAAAAACCACAGCGAAATTAATGCACTTCATGATGCCAAATTGAAATTGATAGGATAAAATTAACTCTCAATTAAATAGAGAAAAATATTGATTCCGAAAGAGAGGCGTGTAACTTAATGAACTGCTCGGATTGCACTAATGGAAAAGTACTATATACCATGAAACAGCCATGCGAGCGGGGATTCCCACAACCCCAGAGTTGTCAATGCTTGTGTGCGCGTCGTATTTTATATTTTTCCATTCGTACTTATACATACCTACTTATCGCCAAAACTTGAGATGCGCATATTATTTTCTCGCTGCGGATTCGCTGGCTTCGAGCAGCAGTTTATATTACACCAGTCCTTAGAGAATATATACAAGGAGGAAGCATTGTATGCTCCGACCGCGAGACGAGATGAGAGAGACAAAAGACAAATAGCAGTACAACCTTTCTCTCTCTTACACGCCTCTGATTGGTTGGCCCCCTTCCGTATATATAGGTATAGTCGTGTCCACGAGTGGCGGTCGTGGGGGAACAGAGCAGATATCGAATTCATGAAACCGACTTAGGATAAAGATTTAGTTTTTAAGATGAAAAGAAAAATAAAAAAGCGATTGTAAAATAAAGAATTGTGACGAGCTCTCGATAACCGGTCCTGCGTGACTGGGGAGATAAAAAAGATATGATATGCGAATAATAAAGAACGAAAATGTAATGACAAGCGAAAATGAGAGAAATGTATAATGATACGATGAAAACGACATGTTAAAAGACAATGTAAATGTTGAATGAATAAAGACAGTGTACATACCCATAGTAGGTCAGTACACTATAATATAAAAAAAAAAAAAAGATATTTGTAACCTAAGCTCTGATGAAAAAGAACTTGTATATTACCAGAGAATATAAAATATATCCTCTTTAAGTATAGAAGGCCAAAGCGGAATTCCGAGCAATACACACTAAAACAATAATCTTCCATTGGAAAATAATTAAAACAACAAAATTTGAATTAAAATTTCCAATTTTAATTAAAGCTCTCATACCTGGTTAAACACTTCATGTATGGCTAATGACTCAGTTAGAATGTTTGTCTTCGATAGCTGAGCGGTCAAGAATGCTACAGATTTTCCAGCCCAACATCATTTTCGGATTCATCTACACTTAAGTGCTAGCACTGATAATGCAAGTAACATGGAGTCTAATGATGAAAATGATTTGAACATAAATGAGTCCGGAAACGAGACCGATTTAAGTGGTAGCACTGATAATGCAAGTAACATGGAGTCTAATGATTTGAACAGAAATGAGTCCGGAAACGAGACCGATTTAAGTGGAGATGAATCCGAAAATGATGTTGGGCTGGAAAATCAGGTGGAAAACCAAATTGAAAATGACGAGTTAGAGGAAGATGTGCAATTTTTTGTTAACAATTTGCACTTACGAGCTGAAGCGGGTATACGTTGTCTGCTTTACAACAAACTATTTGTTTCAACAATGTTTTCTTACTGGAGCTGATAATATCAACAAATTTTTAATAACTTTTAGGTGGGCGATTCGAGAATGAATTAGTAGTTAAAAGGAGAAGGCGACACTTAATTTGTAAGTTTATCAAAAATTTGTAGAGTTTTAAAGTAGTTAAAATTTCATTGGAAAATATTATTTAGTAGAAGCATATTTTAACAAATTGCTTTTATTTATTGAGAACAAAAAATTGTCTTAATAGTACTGATATTCACACCAAATTTAAATACACAAATACAAATACAATATTAAAATAAATTCATAAATTGTTTTCAAAACTAATTTCAAAATATCACTAGCGTACGATTTTGAATACATAAAATAAAACAATGTTGATTGTCATTTTTAGTGCAAGATGCAATGTTGATTCATGAAGCTGAACTAATTCCTCATGAAGCAGCCCAACTTCCGCTAGCTCCAAGAGAAGGCAGAGTACGCCGCGGTAGGGGCAGGCCTCGGCAACATCAGCTGCGTGCGGTAGCTGCAGAAGTCAACAAAGAAATAGAAGCTGTCCATGACCAAGAAAACGAAGATCCTGAGCTAGGTGATGCAGGCCAACCCCCGCTAGTTCGACCTCTGCAACATATATCAACAACGTGATGCAGCTGTTGAAGTCAACGATCTACTGAATGCTGACAATGATCATAATCTTGGAGCAGTAACAGAAGGCGAAGCTATGATTTACCCTGCATTAGGTCATGAAATAGGAAGATTTCCCCATGTCAGGGGTAGGCTTCAGGAGGATCAACAGCATAATGTAGGTGTAGAAGCCAATGAAAAACTGGAAGTTAGAGATATCCAAGAGCTCCTAGAAAACGCTGAGGTGGCAGTGCCAGTCCAGCTACCGGTAGATTCAGGAATAAGTGGAGCTCTTCGAGTTGAAGGCATACTTGAGCAACAAATTCAACGACGTAATGCAGCGATAGGTATAGATGTACAAGTGGAAGAGCCTATCATTCACGAACCTGAAGTAGATGCACAGGCCGCAGCTATTACTCAACCACCGTCCAATCAAATTTCACCTCAACATGATATCCCAACTTTAGAAATAAATAATAGCAAAAATGGAGCGGCGTTGGCTCAGTCGTAAGCGTGCTTGCTACTGATAAAACGCTGTTCTAGGGGTCGTGGGTTCGATTCCCGGTGAATGCAGATTTTTTCAAAAACTGTTTTCACCGGAAAAAGTTCCTATGTAACCCCGGCTGTTTCGGGGCGGGTTTTTCCGTGGAATTTTTCTTCAGAGTAGTTCCAGGGTTTTTTCCTTGCTCCACAGGTCTTCGGGCCTGGGTGAATGCGAAACAGTGTTAGGGCCTAATAGGTAGGGATTAGTGGGCCCGATGCCAGGCAGGGATCGCCGGCCTTACTGGCGAGGAATGGCCCCTGAAACATGGGGCTTCTCCGGGGATGCTAATTAGCCCGATTTCGATGCTTCGGACCCAGGCTATACAGTGGCGAGTTGACCCGATGCACTTCCCCCCGGTGCAGAGAGTGTCAGCTTAACTGACAAGGTGTGTTACACCAGAGATACTTCCACTGTGCCCATGGTATGATTTGTATGGTATCAATTAAAGAGAAGATTTAATGGGTGTGGCAATACACCCCCACACATAGGTGGTGAGTGGGTGACCCCGGCGACTGGGCCAATAGGCTGTCGCGGTAACCCAATAAAAAAAAAAAAAAAAAAAAAAAAAAATAGCGAAAATGAAAATGGTACCATATAAATTTGTAAAAACAACCATTGAACTTATTAGATTCCATTATTTACGTAATAGAAATGTAATGACATAAAGTTATAATAAAACTTTTTTTTTTTTTATGAAAGTAGAGCCACCAAAAAAGAAAAAAAAACTCGTCGAGCAGATTTGTCAGTCAGGATAAAATTTACATAAGTTTCAAGGTAAATAGAAGTGACTTTATAACTTTAAGTGTGTAATGCGCAGCTCATATGTAATAAAATTTTGTTTGAATTTATACTTATATTTTATAATAAAAACTTGTTACAGAATGCGTTTCCTGCTTTGAGTACAAGCATGTTCAACTACTAAGACCCTGCCGCCATAGACTTGGCACTACGTGTGCTAATGAGTGGTACAAAATGGGAAGACAGACCGGAATGACCTGTCCATTTTGTAGACAGATCGTGATATCATGGTAACCCCGAGCAATGATGCCAGATATAAAGTAATGAGAAATTTTTTACCTTATATACCGTTAAATCACGTTTTAATATCAAATTATGCATTTTATTTCAGCGCTCCAGTGGAATTGAATGACTTGATAGTAATAAATTGACAAAAAAAAGTTTACAAAGAGAAATGATTTGCAAAATTTTTAAAAAATTTGTTTTTTGTACAATTCTTGTTAATGATATACAGTTATTCTGCAGTAGTTGCATAAGATGTGTTAATATTAATTTTGCATTGTTGATTAAAAAGAATTAAAAGCATAAATGTCTTTTTTTTATAATCCATTTATATTCCTGAAATAAAGTGTAAAAACAGTTATTGAATGTCAGTATTTGAGTAATTCAGTAGAATGTGTCAACCGATACAAACGTTAATCGTATGTGTCTTAATGCTTATTCAATTATAAGATCAGTGGTTGCTTCAAGTCAACAATGTCACCAAAATAGGTAATAAGGGACACGGTCTATAATTTATGATTGATGTTAGGTGTATGGACAATTTTCTACTATCGTGCACTGAACAATCTGACAAACATACGCAAGAAACACCCCTCAAGAAAACATCTTTTTTATCATGGATAGTTATATGCAACTACAGAGTATTTGTAGTATCTTGCATGATATGTCTCAATTAGTTGCTTCTCCAAGTACTTCTTTATTTAAACTTCCATGAGATTTAAATGCCCATCGTCATAATAAAAATGAACGTAAGTTGTAGAGATAGTAAGTACTCCTGGCACTTATCTCGCTCTTAAACGCTATGATCCGTTGGTAAATACTTAATGAATTCTCCTAACCTTTAATTTTTTATGGATTAGAAGCCTATCTATCACCTAGAATCATTAACTGTTATTGATATTTTGAGAATGAAATGTTTTTTATGGAATAACAACCTGCAAAATGTTGTATATACAACGGCATATTATGGTGCAAGGCTTCAATAAAAAGTTTTTGTATGAACAAATTTAACTTACCATATGCGTACAACTTATGCATCATTGAAAAAATTCAACTTACCAGATGCGTACAACTTCTACATTATTAAATACTATATCATTATTTAATTTGTGGACAAAAATAGAATTGTAAAATTTGTGTACAACAATAAAATTTAATACATGTATTATTTGTGTACAATAAAGCTGTGGACAATAATTGTTTTAAATAAACATTTTGTAAACAACTGAAAATTCATTGTGTACAAAAAATATCACGAAAGGTTTGTATACAATTATTGTGTGTACAATTTTTATGTGTCCAATCTAAACCTCACCCTTATAACATGGCTGATTGGTGGGCTTTCTCAGTGACATAATCAGTTATCATGAAACAAAATTTTTTTTTACCCTGTTGCTATAAAAAAAAACCTATCATAAATTTACATATAAGTAGTAAATGTGGTATGTATAAAAGTAGTATACACAAAGATTGTGTGTAATTAGTGTAGTTCTGTAATTTTTTTTTTTTTTATATGTGTACAAAAAAATCAAATAATATTTATATTGTGTACAAATAATATGTGTACAATATATTTATTAGTTCATAGTAATTGTGTACAAAAAGTTTGTGTACAATAAATGCAATGCTGTAAATTTGGTTTTTAGTTATGTGTAAAAAAAGTAATATAGTATTAATACTGTGTAAAAACAATATGTGTACAAAATACTTATTGATTAACACTGATTGTGTACAAAAAGTTTGTATACAACTACAACTATTTCTCTTTTGTTGTGTTAAAAAAAATTGTGTACATTAAATGCGTGGAAAATTATTATTTTTATAAGTAATCAAAATATCTTTGTGTGCAACGATTTCTATCGAATTGTTTGAGTTAAATTATAAAGTGTACAATTCTTATGTGTCCAATTCATACCATGTCTCTAAGGTGAGTCCGTATGTGCATTGTGAGACTGGATTTTCGACTAAATTTTTTAGAACAAGTTGAGCACTCGAAGGGTTTCTCGCCCGTGTGAGTCATCATGTGTTTTTTGAGGTTAGAAGATGATGCAAAATCTTTTTGACACGTTGGGCACTCAAAAGGTTTTTCCCCTGTGTGGCTTCGGATGTGTATCCTGAGATTGCCTTTTTGGCTGAAATATTTTGGACAATCTGTGCACTTATAGGGTTTTTCCTCTGTGTGAGTCCGTATGTGCATTATGAGACTGGATTTTCGACTAAATGTTTTAGAACAAGTTGAGCACTCGAAGGGTTTCTTGCCTGAGTGGATTTTCATGTGCTTTGTGCGCTCACTGTAATACTTGAAAGATTTATGACATACTAAGCACTCAAGGGGTTTGTCCCTCGTGTGGGTTCGCATGTGCTGTGTGAGGGTACTGGAAAATGTAAAACCTTTTTGACATACTGAGCACTTATAGAGTCTCTCCCCTGTGTGACTCCGTATGTGCTTTGTGAGGTTAGAAAATAATGTAAAACTTTTTTCACATATTATGCACTCAAAGGGTTTCGCTCCTGTGTGAGACCGTATGTGATGTGCGAGATAATCTTTTCGACTAAATGTTTTAGAACAATCTGAGCATTTGAAGGGTTTTGTCCCCATGTGAGTTTGTTTGTGTCTTATAAGGGTTAGTTTTCGACGAAACGTTTTAGAACAAATTGAGCACTCGAACGGCCTCTCGCCCGTGTGAACTAGTTGGTGCTCTTTAAAATCTGTAAGATTAGCAGATAATTTACCGCAGATCTCGCAAAGTTTCGTACTGGTGCTCTTCAGTGCTGATCTCATGGTTGGATTTTCGTTAATAATGGCCCCTGAACAGTTGATAAATAATTGGACTTCGATGTGTGGTAAACACGAAGAGAAAGTTTCTATAATCTTAGTGGTAGCTTTGTTGTCCCCAGTTCTTTTACTCCAGTAACTGTCATTTATTGTTGAGGAACTGGACGCGTTGCTTTTTTGTCTGCAAATAGAGCAGAAAAATCAATTATTCTAACGGAAAGTATAATAACGAATTTATACGTTGATACATTTTTAAAATGTACTGTTAAATATCTTTAAAGTGTACTATTTTATTATTTTCAATGTTTTTATAATAGTGTGAAATTGGATTTTATGTACACTTTAAGTACATGACGATGGAAATGTCTAAGGTGATCTTCAACAAATCATGGAAGGAAATGCAATATCCCTCTGTTCCATTAATTACAATCGAATAAATGTTCAAAGATGAGTTTTACAACCTTTGGAAAAGTTAAACTTACTGCAAATATCTGGTGTAAAATTCTATTTAATATTGTCTCTAATAAAATAGATGTTGCTTTGCACCTTCACGAACTAATAAATTTATTTTGACTGATTATTGTGGAAACTTAAGTAAAAAATAGACTTTGTAATATTATATTCCATACCACTAGAAAAAGGAATATCGATACAATACCTGTATTGGAATTTTTCGTATCGTAGATGAATGAAAAACGTCAACGTATACAATTTAATGCTTAAATGCTACTGACACGAAAATCTATAATGTTACTTCTGTATTCGTCTACAGTAAGCTACAAAATTTTAATAGTATAATAATGACTGTAAGCCGTATGTATAGTCGGAAAGTTTGGACGTGGTGCTTCTTGGCAACGTTGGCCTGACAAAAGCCATTATGCGCCGTATTATTAAAAATTGAAAATATCTTTACTATTAAACCTACTAAGTTTTCTAAAAAATTTGATGAAAAACTTTCAAATTTGTGGGTAACTTAAAAGAGTTTTCAAAGCATTTCAAATAAGAGCTTTTATCACATACTGTAAAAAAAAAAATTTCCAAATTTTTTTACTAAACACCCTAGTCTGCTACTAATTTATTTTTTCATAACAGCTATTTTCCGGAAAATTCTAAGATAACTTTTAATGACATGAAATCCGTATGATACTAGGAACATCGATTATATATTTTTTTTTTCCAGAGTGCAAAAATATTTTTTTCCTACCTCGGGCGTTTTTGAGAGGCTGGTGTGCCCTCCGTGGCAAAAATAGCATTCGCCACAGAAGCGCCATCGCTCCGTGGCTACCTTACGTCCCTCGGGCCCTGCTTCGCAGGTCCCTTGGGCCGCAAAATAGCCCCGGAGACGATGGCACTTATCCGATGAAAACTACTATTTACAAGTTACGTACCGTTTTTTTACGAGCTTATGATAAAAATAGTACTATTTGCTAGTATTTACTTTATTTTAATGACAAAATACACAAAGAGTATCCCGTTTTTGTCCTCAATTGTATTAAAAAATCTGGAGACAAAAACAGGATTTTTTTAAAGTTCTATATCAATGTATGTACGGACTCAAGAGGCCTTTTTACGAACTTTTTTGTTTACTACCGCATTGGTTACTAAAGAAATTGGTACTCGAAGGGTAAGCGTGTAAATATAAACTCTGCTTCCATTTATTTATTTTTTAAATAGTGTTTATTCAATTATGAAGATTTACATGGACTTACATTTAAAAATTTGTATGAAAATGTAAAAGAAATTAGCTAAAATTAAAAAATTTGTTTAAGATCACTGTCACTTACAGGTAAAATATAATTCACGCTATTACAAGTCAATACATTGTTTTATTTATGGAACCCAAGCATGTATATCATTTGCGTTTTGGTGTCACAATTTTCCATTAAAGATATTTTAATTGACATGTATTATTGTTTGAAGTGCAGATTTGAAAAATGTTTTTGTAGAAAATAGGAAATGTACCTTTTTAATTCATCAATTTATATTATTATTATTTGCCTATGCTTCCTTATATCTATTAATTAATGGCTCTTGATACAACTAATTTGGCCAAAACTTTTTTGACATACTAAGAACTCGAAGAACCCTCGCTCGTGTGGGTCCTCATATGCCTTTTAAGATTACTCGCGTCGGTGAATGGCCTTTGGCAGATGGCACAATGAGAAGAAGGTACACCGGTATGGACACGCACGTGTCTCTTGAGATTGCTTTTTAGTCCAAAAGATTTTGGACAATCTGGACATTTATGGGGTTTTTCCCCCGTATGGGTCTTTATGTGCCTTTTAAGATTACCCATGTCCATGAATGGCCTTTGGCAAATGGGACAATTCCCGCAAGGTATGCCGGTGTGGACACGCATATGAGTTGTTAGATGTTTTTTCTGGATGAAAGATTCTGGACAATCTGTGCATTTATAGGGTTTTTCCCCTGTGTGGGTCCACATGTGGTTTAAGACTTTACTAGAAGATGAAAAACCCTTTTGACATACCGAGCACTTGTAGGGTCGTTCGCCTGTATGGGTCCTCATGTGCACTTTAAGACTGCTTGGGTCAGTGAATGGTTGTTGGCAGATTAAACAGGGCCCATAAGGTATGCCAGTGTGGATGCGCATGTGCCTCCTGAGATTGGTTTTTAGACTAAAAGATTCTGAACAATCTGCACACTTATAGGGTTTTTCCCCTGTATGGGTCCGCATGTGCTGTGTGAGGTCACTGGAAGATGTAAAACCCTTTTGACATGCGGAGCATGTGTAAGGTTTCTCTCCTGTATGGATCCTCATATGCACTCTAAGACTGCTCGGGTCAGTGAATGGCCTTTGGCATATAGTACAATTACCATAAGGTATGCCAGTGTGGACGCGCATGTGCCTCCTGAGATTGGTTTTTAGACTAAAAGATTTTGGACAATCTGTGCACTTAAACGATTTTTTTTCTGTATGGATCCTCATGTGTTTTGTGAGGTTACTGGAAAATTTAAAACCTATTCGACATACCGAGCACCTATAGGGACGCTCTCCTGTATGAATCCGTATGTGACATACGAGATCAGTTTTTCGACTAAACGTTTGTAAACAAATTGAGCACTCAAAAGGCCTCTCGCCCGTGTGAATAAGTTGGTGCGATTTAAAATGTGCAATTTTGGCAAACGTTTTACCACAGACCTCGCAAAGTCTCGTACAAGTGTTTTTCAGTGCTGATGTCATGATTGGATTTCCGTTAATAATGGCCCCTGTACAGTTGATAAATAATTGGACTTCGATGTGTGGTAAACACGAAGAGAAAGTTTCTATAATCTTAGTGGTAGCTTTGTTGTCCCCAGTTCTTTTACTCCAGTAACTGTCATTTATTGTTGAGGAACTGGACACGTTGCTTTTTTGTCTATAAATAGAACAGAAAAATCAATTATTTTAACGGAAAGTATAACAACGAATTTATACGTTCATATATTTTTAATTTTTGCTGTTAGACGTATTGGATGGAGTACTATTTTCTTGTTCCTACTGCTTATGTAGTATAGCGTAAAACTTAATTTCATGTGTAATGCATATAATTACGTCCTAATGGAAATGCCCAAGTGAATCTTTATCAGTTCATATAAGTAAAAGCAAAGTCCTTCTGTTCTGTCGATTACAAAAGAGTAAATGTTCAACGATTAGTTCTACAATCTCAGTAAAAGCTAAACTTATCGTAACTCTATAGTATAAAATGTAAAATGTAAAAAGAAAGAAATGGCAATGTAGAAAATCTACGTGTTACAACATACTCTGGGTATTTTTTGCATTTCAAGGTATTTACTGTGTTTTGTACAATCACAGCAGGTTATTTTAATTGAAAATAAAAAATTACTATTTCTGCGTCTAGATTTTAAACCAATGGATGTTGATAAATATTTATTGTCTTGTCCAAATACACGCTGTGTCCGGTTTAGTATTTCTATTTAATTTTGTCTCTGGTGTAATAGGCGTTGCCTTTTGATGAACTCGTGAATTTATTTTGACTTATTATTATGGAAACTTGTGTAAAAAATAAGCTTTGTAATATTATATTGCATACCACTACAAAGAGGAATATCGTCACAATGTTTCAAATTTTTCGTATCGTGGATAAATGAAAAACGTCAAGGTGTACAATTTAAGGCTCAAATGTTACTGATACTACAATATATGACGTTATTTCTATATCCGTCCACAGTAAGCTGAAAAATGTTAATAGTACAATAATGACTCTAAGACGTATGTATAGTCAGAAAGTTTGGACGTGGTGCTTCTTGGCAACGTTGGCCTGACAAAAGTCATTATGTGTTGTATCATCGAAAAAATAAAATTGTATGTAGTATTAAACCTATTCTTAACTTGAACACCAAATTATACGATGATACAAACATAATTCAACGTATTATCTACAAGTAAAATTTTTTAGAAAAACATGGTTGAGATACATGGAATAACATAATGTCCTAAAGTCAATCCTTTTTTTCGTTAATAATAAGCTCCTTTTTAATAGTTTGATCATCTCAACAAGAATCTCTAATTCCTTAACTTTACTATGAAATTTTTTTCAGCATGAGATTTTGCTTTACTAAGTTGAGTTGAGTTAATAAGATGTATAAACCTTTGTGGCTTGTACGCATAAGCTACATGGCACGTGTCAGTAAAGTGCGTGAGAGAGATAGATATAGATAGAGCGTACTTAGTATTACTAACATGTGCTGTATAGCCATAAATCTCGTGCTGAAAAAAAATACCATAGTAAAGTTAAAAAATTAGAGATTATTATGAAGATGATCACACTATTAAAAAAGATCTTATTATTAACGAAAAAAATTATTGACTTTGGGCAACCATGCTATACTACTTGTGTAGCAACTCAATGTATTCTCGTAACCACGTGGACTCACCATCCAGCCACAAGTTGGCGCTGGGGATTTGTTGTACAGGGAGCCCACGGACCTACATAAAAGAAAACTATTTTTTATTTTTTAAATAGCGTTTATTCAATGATGAAGATCAACATACACAGACTTAGATTTAAAGGTTTGAAAGAAAAATACAATAATTGAGCTTAAATTAAAAGGTTGGTTTACGGTAACACATAGGAAAAATAGGATTATACGCTGTTATACGTAAATACATTGTTTTACTTGTTTTTTAACACATAAGCGCCAACTAACCGAGACTACCCTACAGTAAACAGTACAGTATCTCGGGCCGCGCAAAGTAGCTTCAATGGTGGTGGTGCTTCTGTGAACAAAACTAATTACTTACGGACATCATCTGTTTTTGGTTTTTTTTACTGGATCCTCTCGAAGGTTTTTTCCTCGTATGGGTCCTCATATGATTTTTAAGACTATTCGCGTGCCTAAATGGCTTTTGGCAGATGGTACAAATACCGTAAGGTATGCCTGTGTGGATGCGCATGTGAATTTTAAGAGTACCTTTTTGCCCAAAAGATTTTAGACAATTTGCACACTTATAGGGTTTTTCCCCGGTATGGGTCCGCATGTGATCTGCGAGTGAACCAGAAGATATAAAACCTTTTTGACATACCGAGCACTTGTAGGGTCGCTCCCCCGTGTGGATCCGCATATGTACTATAAAATTACTCGAGTTCCTAAATGGTTTTTGGCAGATGGTACAAGTACCGTAAGGTATGCCAGTGTGGGTTCGCATATGAATAGTGAGACTGCTTTTTAGTCCGAAAGATTTTGGACAATTTGCGCATTTATAGGGTTTTTCCCCTGTATGGGTCCACATGTGCTTTGTGATATTACTATGAGATATGAAACCTTTTTGGCATACCGAGCACTTGTAGGGTCTTTCCCCTGTGTGCGTCCGTATGTGTAAAACGAGATTAGTTTTTCGGTTAAATGTTTTAGAACAAGTTGAGCACTCGAAGGGTTTCTCGCCCGTGTGAGTCATCATGTGTTTTTTGAGGTAAGAAGATGATGCAAAATCTTTTTGACACGTTGGGCACTCAAAAGGTTTTTCCCCTGTGTGGCTTCGGATGTGTATCCTGAGATTGCCTTTTTGGCTGAAATATTTTGGACAATCTGTGCACTTATAGGGTTTTTCCTCTGTGTGGGTTCGCATGTGCCTCCCGAGATTACCTTTTTGGCGAAATGATTTAAGACATTCTGAGCACTTGAAGGGTTTTTTGCTCGTGTGGGTTCCCATGTGCGTTGAGAGGTTAACTGAAGATTTAAAACTTTTTTTACATACTATGCACTCAAAGGGTTTCTCCTCTGTGTGAACAGTCCGTATGTGTCGTATGATAGTATCTTTTTGCCCAAATGTTTTAGAACAATCTGCGCATTTGAAGGGTTTTTTCCCCATGTGAGTTTGTTTGTGTCTTATAAGGGTCATTTTTCGATTAAACGTTTGTAAACAAATTGAGCACTCAAAAGGCCTCTCGCCCGTGTGAACGAGTTGGTGCTCTTTAAAATCTGTAAGATTAGCAGATAATTTACCACAGATCTCGCAAAGTCTCGTACAGGTGCTCTTCAGTGCTGATCTCATGGTTGGATTTTCGTCAATAATGGCCCTTGAACAGATGATAAATAATTGGACTTCGATGTGTGACAAACACGAAGAAAAAATTTTTATAATCTTATTGGTAGCTTCGTTGTCCCCAGTTCTTTTACTCCAGTAACTGTCATTTATTGTTGAGGAACTGGACGCGTTGCTTTTTTGTCTATAAATAGAACAGAAAAATCAATTATTTTAACGGAAAGTATAACGACGAAATGATACGTTCATATATTTTTAATTTTTGCTGTTAACGTACTGGGTGGAGTATTATTTTCTTGATCTTACTGCTTATGTAGTAACGTAAAACTTAATTTCATGTGTAATGTATATAATTACGTACTAACAAAAATGTCTAAGGGGATCTTTGACGGTTCCGGAAAGAGTAAATATTCAATGGTTAGTCGTACAACCTCAAAACAGCTAAATTAATAAAAACTCTGTTATATCAAATGTAAGAATGTGATGAAAAGAAATGTCGATGTAGAAAATCCACGTGACACAATATACCCTGAGTATTTATTGCATTCCGAGGTATTTATTGTGTTTTTTACAGTTATAGCAGGTTATTTTAATTGAAAATAAAAAATTACTATTTCTGCGTCTAGATTTTAAACCAATGGATGTTGATAAATATTTATTGTCTTGTCCAAATACACGCTGTGTCCGGTTTAGTATTTCTATTTAATTTTGTCTCTGGTGTAATAGGCGTTGCCTTTTGATGAACTCGTGAATTTATTTTCACTTATTATTATGGAAACTTGTAAAAAATAGACTTTGTACTATAATATTGCATACCACTACAAAGAGGAATATTGTTACAATATATTGAAACTTTGGGTGAAAAACGTCGACGTGAACAATTTAATGCTGAAAAGCTACTTTTGACACTATAACAGATGAGGTGATTTCTGTGCCTGTCGACAGTAAGCCAAAAAATGTTAATGGCATATTAATGGCTGTTTGCTGTGCACGTATCGTCGGAATGTTTCGACGTGGTGCTTCTAGGCAACGTTGGCCTGACAATAGCCATTATGCGGCGTAGCATCGAAAAAATTAAAACTATTTATACTATCAAACTTGTGAAGTGTTCTAGAAAAATTTGATGAAAAACTTACATGTTGTACAAAGCATGTATACATGAGTTCGTAACTCGAAAGAGTCTTCAATGTGTTCCACATTTACAAAAAAAATGTTATTGTTCCTTTACAAAAGATCTTTGTCTGAAACGATTTTTTTTTTTATTCAAAAAAAATTTTTTATTTTATTAACAGCATCTGCTCGAAATATTAGAATACTTTTTTTGATGAGCTACTATCGTTGTCATTAGACTAGGTGATAAAATAAAAAAAAATAAAAAAATACGATACATTGAAAAAAAATTCTGTATAATGAAAAAAAAATAGTATTTCTTGTCAGAGACGTGCCATAGTCTCTGGGCCTATCTTTCAGCGTTTTCGAGAGGCTAGTGTGCCCAATAGGTAGGAAGAATAGGATTTGCCACGTAAGTACCATATTGCACCACGGCTGTCTCACGTCTGCAATATATATACAGCCCAAGAGACGATGGCATTATCTGACGAAAACTACCAATAATTATTGTTGTTTTTTTCGAACAAAGCTAATTTATCCTACGTTAAAAAAAAATATTCATTTTAAACAAGAAATCATCGACAAAATCTACTGGAATTCAGAAAATATATAATTAGAAGATACGTCACGCAGTTTCATCATACTGCGTACATGTAATATATTTCTTTAATACACCTATTTACGAATGTCCAATTAGTGCTTTTATGTTTTACCACCACCAATGAAGAAAAAAAAATGGCCCCAACGGGTTTCACTGACGTTCTGCAGCGTGAAACTCATCTACGGCTTGTTAACTACGCGACAAATATTATGTATTTAAATACATGTTACACGTAACCCTTCGGTCGCTCTTAAAATTTTTTATCACATGCTCCTTTCGACTGAAAAACAACGTACCCTGTGATACCTTCATATTATTTCGTCCTTCTTTCATTTCATCGAATCCTCCATTGCGTCCCTTTTGGTTAGGACGTTTCAAAAGATCAACGTAGAGTCATAACTGTAGAATAACGATGATAACCTGATTTTCCATCGGCTGAATTCCTTTCAAATCGAATCTTTCATCAGAAGGAAAAAAAAAAAAAAAAAAAAAAAAATTAAAGATTTGAAGAGCCATCGTTTCTGTCGCCGTTGGCCTTTTTAAGCACTATTTTTATTTATTTTTGATCAATGTGCTTTTATACACTTGTGGGAGGAAACAAAAAAAAAGGAATAAAATATTGCGAGTGTTGGGCTCCTTTTTCCAAACTTACCTCACTCGCCAAGTTCAGGCTAGTGTACATATTTACTGTCAATTCATAAAAATATAAAAACATGAAGCTTTTAAAAATTAAATCGGCAAAAAAGAGTGCTCAACTTAACAAAAAACCTAACAATGACAATCGAATCGAACGCTTCAATACACATCGAGGAGAGAGGACTTGCATAAAAATACCAAACTCGAATATTCGCGGGCTTCAGTGGCGCCACCTTTATTTCGACTCTCCACGGAAGACTGCGATCCCATTGGTCTTCAAAACCTCGAATCTCGAATCTCGAATCTCTTCGTTGCAGCCGTGATTCGACGCCATCTTTGCTTCGAAAGCGTGTGTATATAAAGGCAAGCGGTGTACCGTTCTCACCTCACATCGAGAGTTTCACTCACCATTTACGTGCCGGTTGAAATTGTCAGCAGTTGCTTATATATTTGTATCCAAAATCCTAAAAGGTAAACTCCGAGAGTTAGTCCAGTCGAGAAAATTACGCCCCTCTCTCACTATTTTCTCTCGTTGAACACTCAACTTGTTATATTTTTATAATAAATATAAACAGCGCAGTATACACCGTGTAAAGCAAGACGACGACGTTCTTGCGCGCGTCCCTATATATATATATATGTAATATTCCTTCTATATCGTGTACCATCATTATTTCGCTTATGGTATATCAGTGTGTATAGTGCAGCCCGTCGTCGTAGAGTAGATCGCAGCAGCATCTGAGGATGCTGGGAGTATCTGGAGTACATCGATGTGTATCTTCGTAAGTAACCATTATCATTGTGCATGCTTATCACATTTGCCTTTTTTTTTCGCTCCCTCTAAGTTGTATTCACCTTTACTTCCTGGGTGTTGATGCTCTGATCCGTGATTTTTTTCATTCATTTGCGTTCGGCCGTATGGATGACTTGGTGCTCGGTGCAGGGTGCGCGTATCCTATACAGCACATGAGACATGCCTGAAAAATGGAGGCTCTGAAAAAGAATAGTTGTTTGCATCTAATGTTAAATATGCGGTATCCTCAGAGAATTGTAAGTTGCGTCGTGTGTTGAAAATAATGGAGCTTGATCAACGTTATAATATATGTATTGGTCTGTTGGTTACTTGGTAATGGCATGGAATGTGTTTTTGTTAAAAAAAAAATGAATTTCATTTTCCGTTGCTAAGTACAGATAAGCAATTGGAATTTGAAGTATATTAAATTTTTTGGAATAAGGTAATTTAGATATTGCTTAAACTAGATAAGTGAGGACGATAAACAGGTATAAACGACTCTTTAATAGGCCACATTGCTAAGACTGATAAAAGTCGCTTTTACTTTTCTTTGTTCAATATTTCAAATGGCTTAATCACTAGACTATTAAAACTAAATACTCATTTTATCTAAATGTTGAAATAATCTGGAAACTAGCTACATTAAGCATATGCTTTCATCATCCATTATCGATTACACTTTGTTCTCTGCTTTACAGTGTATAATTATTTGAAACCTAAGTTTGTACATGTATTTTTTCTGCTTTTCATTAGATTCTAGAATTTTTTTTTTTTGTAGAAACTCTTTGTCTGATTTGGTATTGCTAAACCACCCAACAAATAGTAGTTGTAAAGAAGCATGGTAAAATACTTTTTTGATGAAAATGGTTTTTTATTTTAACAAAACTTATGACTGATTACATTGTTAAGGTAGTAAATTCTTTCAATACTGGTTTTTATCGTAAAGCAATATTTGAGAAATATTCGTGTTTGAAATATCTCTCAAGTCAATTATCAACACAACATTAAAAAAAAAAAATGGCTAATATCTACCCTATGAAAATTTATAATAAAATTTTTTCTTTTTTTTTTTTTTTTTTTTATATTTCAGAGTAGCGTTGCACGCCAAATATGTCCGTACATTATAAATTTAAATCCACTTTGGATTATGACACAGTATCATTCGATGGACTGCATATTTCTGTAGCTGATCTCAAAAAAGCCATTTTCCATCAAAAGCGTATTGGCAAGAACACAGACTTTGACCTGCAGATTACCAATGCCCAAACTAAACAAGGTAAGCACTATTTAGCCATAAAATATTTATTTTTTCGAGCCTTCTATTGATTTAAATCGTGTGTTATAATAAAAAGTTATGTTTTACAATCGAAAATCAATACTTTCTCAGATTATACAGATGACAACGCTTTAATCGCCAAGAATACAAGTTTAATAGTTGCTAGAGTACCATTGACTATACAGAAGAAGCATAATTGGGACAGGGCAGAAGCACCGACATTAAACACATCTAAAGATGAGAGTTCTATTTCAAAGTCAGTTGACCTTACCAGGTTGGATGGATCCGAGGAAGACAAGATCCGGGCGATGATGACCCAGTCGACCCAAGATTATGATCCTTCCAAGTAAGTTTTTCTTTCGACATACATGTTTTTTCGTTAGATTTTTTTTTAACATTTCTAGTTAACAGTTGTGGAACTTTTTTTTTAGTTACATGAAAATTCGTGGTTCTAATCAAACTGGTGAGGTACCTCCTAATTATCGCTGTTACAAGTGTCACCAGCCAGGTCATTGGATTAAAAATTGTCCTCTAAGCTCGAATCAAGAGCCAGTGGAGATAAAAAAGAGCACAGGTATTCCTAGAAGTTTTATGGTCCCAGTTGCGGGACCATCAGTTCCCGGCGCAATGATGACTCCAGGTGGAACTTATGCCGTACCTGCTATCGATCAGTAAGGATCAGAATTACAAATTTTTTTTTAAAAACAATTTAATCTAGACAACCTAGTTTTTAAATTGTTATTTATTTATTTATTTATTTTTAGTCAAGCCTACAAAGAAGGCAAGAAGGAAAAGCCTCCGTTTTCACACAATCCTGAGCCTGTTGTTAAAAAGACGAAAATTCCTGAAGATCTCGTTTGCACTATTTGCAAGGATCTTCTTACAGATACTGTCATGATACCATGTTGTGGTAACTCATTTTGTGACGAATGTAAATATCTTTGAGTCGTCTAATTTTAATGTCTTCAACTTTCGCTTTACTGCATTATAACATGCTTTTCTAAATTTTTCAGGTATACGTACGTACCTACTTGATTTAGATGTACCCTTATGCCCAGACTGTGGAGAGAAGGATGTGTCGCCAGACTCTTTGATTCCCAATCGCTACCTTCGCAATGCAGTTATGAATTTTAAAAATCAAACTGGCTATGCAAAACGATCGGCGTATAGGCGCCCAATGATGCTTATGATGCAAATTTCGAGGCGACTTATGGTGTCGGAGCCCTCGATATCGGAGAAGCTAACTGTGGCGCCCTCAACATCGGCGGCGACACCAGCTTCCGGGGCCGCTGCTTCTCACACAGAGACTGAGGTGAAGGAAGCTGACAAACCTGTTGGTAAAGCATCACCCTCATACGAGAAAGCAACAACTGGTCAGTCTCCTTTAACTCGGTTTGGATCAGATGGACAATGATATTGAATGTCGACAATAACTTGCATTTTTTTTTTTATTTTATTAAGAACCTGAAGTTGAGGCTGATGTGGCCACTGACAGCATGACAAAACTTACTGGAGCAGAAGAAGCTGAAGTGCCACCTCCTCCCGGAACTGAGCCACCCTTACTACCAAAGCACTCTTCCGATAGATCGTGGAACGATCGCGAATCCAGCACCGAAACCAGAGATGACGAGTACGGGAGATACTCAAAGAAACGGCGTAGGAGCTTCAGCCGTGATAATCACAGGGACAAGTGAGCACTTACTATTGCAATACAAATATTCATTTCTGTAGATTAGATGGTAGAGTAGCTCGTGCATGAATTTGTCGTATCATCGTAATACTTGTCTCCAAAGATAACGATTTCTGTTGAGAGGAGCCGTGTAGGGAAACGTTAGGGCATTGACCGGCAGGTTTACCTTATTTAATTGCAGAAATATAACCTATCATGCAAGAATGGATACTAATATGAGGCCTGGTAATAGGAGGCGCTCTCTTTCACCTAGGAATTCTCAGCATCCTGATTACTCGATGCACCTGACGTCTGGTCCTAAAGGCTACCAAGGTCACATGGCAGGGGAGAGCCGCTACCACCCGTCGATGCATTACGATCCTAACCTGCGGCGCTCAGTGGAAGACCGAGCTGGCACTCCCACTGTAAATATTTTAAATCACAGCTCACGAAATTTCACTATCCAAAACTACCAATCAATAATGGTTTTTTTCGTTTACTTTAATTTGAAGGTCGACGAGCCACACCTGCATCCGCCAAGTCACCAGCCAGGCATGATGCCATATCCACCGACTGATGACCGAGGTGTGCCGCCATCGTCGGTCTACAACGCACTACCCCAGCCGGGTCCTCCACCGTCGGCTGTTCCCCCGGGACTCCTACCTGATCCGTACATGCAAGGGCCGCGTATGCCCATGTATCCTCCTCATCAACAACCCCCACCTCTTCCACCACCTGCCGGTCACGGCTACGTCCCCCATCCATCAGGGCCACCCCCTCCGGTCTCGCGGTACGATACTGGTAGACTGCCTTATCAGCCGCCAGGCTATCGTCCTCCACAGCCCAGGGCGTACATGCCAAGACCGATGCGCGGAATGCATGGAAGTAAGTCGATATTGTGGTTTTTTATTTGCTCCCTTGCAACATACATACTTTGATTTGATTTTTCGGGTTCGATTTTATCCTTTTATTTTGTCTTTGATTGATTCAAGATAACAATAAATGCTGACCATGCTATTTATTAAGGATTTAATATACATAATTTTTACATGATACGTAATGGTGTTGGCAAGATTGCATGTAATTTATACACCCTCAGCCGTTACTCTTTTAATAATCTGTAGTTACAGCACCTTAAATAGCATTGACAGTATACGTATACCATGCAATATCTCTTTTTAGTGGTTGACGAGAATAAGTAGTATTGAATAAAAAAGTATAACCTTACAAAAACTGCTTAACATTACAAACTAAGTTAGATTAGTTGATAATTTTACTAAAAATTCTTGGTAGCCACATAAGTAAAAAGGTAAACCGAAAAGTGAAGAAATATGATGCGGTTGTTATCTAATATCGTATTTTCTACTTGAAAAAAAATAGCTCTTTCAAATGTATTAACTAGAATGATATTTTACTCTATTTCTAATCTTTGAAGATACTTATCGGTTGACCTTAACTTCGTCATTAAATTTCAAAATGTATATAGACTGTACAGTTTGAGTAAAATCCATGACAAAAATAATTTTTCCATCTGTTTTGGCAAAAAAAAAATGTATCATGTGAAACGCTTTTACACGATCATTTTTTCAAACACTGTTTAAAGCACTCAAGGTTTACAAAAGTAGCTCTGGGTATTAATGCAAGGAATTTTTTTCCTTTTTTTTTTTTTGTTTTAATGACAAACAGGAGGGTTCAGGTCACAGATACGATCAAAATGGGATTTACAAGGTTCTTATTTTCTTTATAAAATTTATAAATTTGTGTTCAAGTGTCGTTAATGTGTCCACACAAGGCTTCTTATATGGCAAGAAAATTATAAATTTTTTCTCTGTTATTTGTATTAAATTTCACGCAAACAACGTGTAATCTTATTATAGTATTAAACAATTTAAGTTACATATAGCATTGGCCTATGTGTGAATGTTAGAGAATCGTTATAACATAGGTAGCGGTAATCTTTATCTTATGCATGAAATACAAAATATAAAAGAAAAAGTTTATAAAGTACTCTACATTAGTTTTACGTAGATAAAAGAAACAAGGACGAATTCTTTTTACTCTAGCTGTACAGTGAAAAATAAACAGCTCGTTTAGAAATTAATTATTCACTAGCTTTAATATACGTTTGTTTTAAATTTAATTGCAACTATTAGTATTACTACTACTAACTTGACTTGTGTCGAAATAGTCGCAAAGCTAATAATCACAACATTGTTATTCTGAACTAATAGCTGTATTTTGCTTATGCATTCACTGTAAAGAAATCTTTCTTGTTTTTTTTTTTTTGTTTCTTAGTTGTTTTTCTTTTTTTTTTTTTGTTCCAATCAAATTTGCTATTGTTCAAACCCACAAAGGTTAACAAATAAGAAGTCTTAATTGTCTTTATGTTCAACTTTTTGTATGTAAAAACGTGCATTTGTAATTATTTTTTGTATCATTTTGCAGTGGGATACAGGGGTATGCAACCTTTGCCTCCAGGTATGGGACGAAACATGCACAACGGCGCTCAAGGGTAAGTGTACCTCGTGAATTTTTGCAACTCTTGAAAAGTGACATGTGTAAAAAAATATGCTAACTCGAGTCTCTCCTCGTTTTGTTCAACAGCGGAATAATAGACGACCCACTCGAGGTATTCCAGCGGATGCTACGCGAGAAAGATGAGCGCGATCGGCGCTTGGGCAAGCACCGAAAACGCACGCGGTCGATATCGCGCTCGCCACGGAGCTACTCGCGCTCGCGGTCTCGTTCCTTCGGCCGTCGTGGCTCACCGTCATCGCGAGCTAGTCGATCGCGCTCACCAATCCCTAAGAGACGCGTCTCGCGCTCACCGCCTCCGTCGTCTCACAGGGCGCGTAGCCGCACTCCTAAAAAGTCCAGAAGGTCACGTAGCGGAAGTTTCTCGCTCAGTCGGTAAGTTCAAGGCAACATTAAAGACTCATTTGATTGTATGCTCCATCGTCGTGTGTAGTATTGACATGCGAGTTTTGACTCTTTATAGATCCCGATCGTATTCTCGAAGTCAGTCGCCAAGAGGATCTCTTCCTCGTGACAGAGATCGCGATCGCAGAGGCAAAAAACGTGACGTGCCTTCTTACCGCTCACCGGCTCGCTCGCCACCAAGGTAATTTATCCTTCGTATGATAGTTGCACTAAATACTAATATTTTTTTGCTATGATTGTACGGCATCAAACGAAAATTGGTATTTTTCAGGTATCACAAAGAGCGTGAACGCGGCAGGGAGCGGCGGCGCTCGCGCGAGACCTACGGTAGTTACTATAATGACACAGCAGTGCCAGCACCGCACGACTACGGGTCCTCGTATCGCGAGTCCCGAGTCGATCGAGCGCCCCGTTACCCAGCCTCGAGTCGTGGACCACCGGCTGCTTCTTCACCACTGCTGCCACCGCCTCCGGGCATGATCGGACCGCCGGCGGGTCCGCCCGTCGGTGTTCAGACTAGCGTACCTCCAGCCGTTATTGTACCAGGACAACCGCCACCACCACCGATGGACAGGAAAGACTATTATGAATCATATAACAGGTATTTTGGATACATAAGTAATTTTATACTCGAGCGACCATACGTGCCTATCTACGTAAGTGTACGATAGTTGAAATGAATAGAGACTGGTTTTACATGTATGCCTACACTTAACAAGTTATTTACTGCAACACATGTGTTAAAAAACTAATCATATTTGACGAATCTCGAGTTATGGTATGAACAGAGTATTCTGTTGAAATTTTATGAATGGTAATTTTATCTTTGAATTAACGCTAGTTTTCAAACTTTTTATTCATCGGTATTTTCAGAATTTTACAATCTTTATTTTGTTTTATACCAAAAGACAAAATAATACGAGTTGATCGATCTCAGTAAGTAAAGCGATAATGCAACGAAAAAAAAAAAAAGTATTTCACGTCAGTTGAGCCTAATGTCTGAGTACCAATGGTGAAACTGAATTAGCAACAAAACGTCTTGTACCTTACAGTATTTTTTATAATTTTACTGTTATACTCTCTTAATATGTGAATTTATAAGAGTTTTAACATGCAAAGCGCACCTGATTTTCATTTTATACTTGTAATATTTTTTATTGCGTTGAAGTTTCTAATTGAAAATTTTTTCTTTGCACACCGTCGCTGAAAGTTGGTGTTTTCTGTGCTTGTATGCCATCATCATACAATTTCAAAATTCAGTAAAACACGCACTTTTTTGCGTGTGTATGCAAAAAACATATACGCACCACAGTCAGAAAATAAATACCACTGCTCGTGGGCCCATCAGCAACACGAGCGATGGCTAATTCATTTTCTGTCCCAAGTACGTAATGTACTATTTTTTATGATGAATAATCTAGTCCTTCAGGTGATTTGAGGCTATTTATACCCACAATATTTTTATATGAAAAAAATATACAGTTAAAAGGTTTATACCAACATAAACACATGGTTTACCTGATGAAAGTAAGATTGTTATATTATTTTTAAAAAATTGTTGAGCTATTGAAGGTTTGTTTTTAATACTGCTTATTTATAATGAATATATTTCAACAACACGCCTACTGTGATATTAGAGTAGACAAAAATATTTTACTCGAATAAACCAAATATACAAGGCATAAAACATTGTCTTACCATCTTGAGATACACACAATACCTTCGTTATCTTAAGAGTACAACAATAAGACTGAAATTGTTTTTTCCTATATGTAAAAATGCGTATACGACAACGAGGAAAAAAAACCACGTTATCGCAACTAAAATGTATCACACTGCTATAGTTTAAGAAAAAACAACAGTAATAATAATAATAATGATGATGATAATGATAATAATAAAAAACGCGAAAATCTACTTACTTATACGCGAGAAATGAGAAGAAACCGCAAGACCACGAAGCAAGTTGTTCAATGGATTGCGAGACTACAAAAATAAGTGACCAGTGCTAACTGAAACTGTGAAAGTATTCACGTGCATATTTCTCCATTTTGTAAACATCGATTCATTGTAATTCATTAAAGAAAGAAGCTGAAGCGTCTTTTTTCAAGCGTGAATGTGTATCACATTACTCTTTCCTCATAATTAAAAGTCATACTCATTCTGCTTCATAATATCTTGTTTCACCAATTTCATCGTCTTCAACTATAGCTGGGATCCAAGTAACTATCAGCCACAATTTTTTTTTCATCTGTGACGATTTATTGCTTTTCACTTATTATCAAACTCCTTGAAATGCAAACGAAAACTAACAAATTCATAGTTGATTTTTTTTAAATTGCATTTTAAAAAGTTTTTTAATAAGGACTATTTCTGCATGTTTTTTCATCTCCGTTTAGCGGCGCAATGGAATCATTTCTTTCCAACTTCCCGATTATCAGGTAAGAGTTTAAAACTGCTCTTCTATAATATGTACATGGTCTAGAAATTGAAAAAAAAAAAATTGCCGATCATTCGAAAAATTTCATTATTCATCATGTAAGTAGAGAACAGACCTACAGTAGATTTTATAATTTTCATCCTTTTTTCAGAATAATTTTTACCGTAAAATTTTCTACGATTACTGTAGTTCTTTTCTCCACATAGTTGTTGGATCATTATGCAATCTACATTATTCATTCAAGTGCAGGAATCGTTACAAAATAGGAAAAATTAAATTTTCAACGGGTCAATGACAAGGTAGACTAACCAATTTCAGGACACTCAAAAGTGACACCCGAATCCCGGATTATAATAGAACTTAAAATAATGCAATTTTTTTTTTTTTTTTTTTTATATATCGGGTTACCGCGACAGCCTATTGGCCCAGTCGTTGGGTCAACTCGCCACTGTATAGCCTGGGTCCGAAGCATCAAAATCAGGCTAATTAGCATCCCCGGAGAAGCCCCATGTTTCAGGGGCCACTCCTCGCCAGTAAGGCCGGCGATCCCTGCCTGGCATCGGGCCCACTAATCCCTACCTATTAGGCCCTAACACTGTTTCGCATTCACCCAGGCCCGAAGACCTGTGGAGCAAGGAAAAAACCCTGGAATTACTCTGAAGAAAAATTCCACGGAAAAACCCGCCCCGAAACAGCCGGGGTTACATAGGAACTTTTTCCGGTGAAAACAGTTTTTTGAAAAAATCTGCACTCACCGGGAATCGAACCCACGACCCCTAGAACAGCGTTGTATCAGTAGCAAGCACGCTTACCACTGAGCCAACGCCGCTCCAAATAATGAAATTAATGTAGGATTCAAAATTACTTTTTATACCTTAATAACGTAATAGAAGAATCAATTTTTATTTGTATGTTTATTTTTTTACGAGTGAGTGAGATAAATTATCTTCGCTTGATTAAAATTTTTTCGGTGTTTCACTTGTGTTGGGATTTGTAGGATATTGTGTCAACTGGGATGCGGTATTTTAGTACAACAATATATACGTTAACGTATCTAATGTAGAGAATATACTTAACATCTATATTGCTACATCGCAGCTTACTTACTTACCCATACGAAAAGAAAAAATTCTACTTGGATTGAGTCGTTGAGTTGAAAAAAATTTTTGTTTTGTCAACTGAATGTGGGCAGTGGTTTTATTTATATTATTTTATTCATAAATCAAACAAAATTTGTCCTAGATCTGCATGTGTTTAAACCACGAGATGTCCTGAAATTCTACACTTCAAAATGCATATGTTTTGTAGCTGTAGGGTCTGGATTAAGCAAAAACATATTCGTCTGTAGATATTGGGCCCTTTCAAAAAATGTTGAATAATTTGTGTCAATATTTTTTTGGAACAATGACATGAATGCATGAATGACAAACTCACAAAGATGAATTGGCCACGGGAAATTTTACCATAAATTGCGGTGATGTTGGGATGCCATGACGATCACATAAATTTTTTCTACACGGTTCGGTAAGTTTTACCACAATGTTAATCATAAAATATACATTAAATTTGATGTTGCCCTTGCCGTAGAGCGCTACAATAATTTTTCTCTTCGTGAAACACTTGAGGCACCACACATTGATATTAAAAAGCTCCAAATGATTTTTGTTGAAATTTCCAATAACTACAATTGTTATTATAAACTCGACCTAAAATTATTTTATTTATAATGTTTTAATTTACGAAGCTACAGTATAAAATTTACTAGTGTTGCTGCCTTATTGTCAAGTTGCAACCTCACCTCAAAAATAGCGTTTTTTAATTTTTTCTAATGTAGAGGAGATCCCTAAAATGTTTTTTATGGTTAGTGCCAAATACAAATACCGCTGTTTGATCACTTAGTGAAAATTTTGCTAATCATGTTAGCAATGGTAGTCTTATTATTACAAGTAGGAAGTTAGTGTCAAGGTTTTTCGCTAATCAATACAATTTTTGTTCCCAGACTGTAGTTTCTTTGCAAAAGAATCTTTGTATCGATGAAAAATGAAGTTTAGTTAAAAAATGAACGAGTATTACGTCTTTATTTACAATATTAAAAATTATTTTTTTAACGAGAAAGCATTAAAATTTTTCAGTTTTTTGTTTATTAGTCATTGTTTGATTTTTGTGAATTTCGATGAGATCATCACAAGAAAACTTATTTTTAACTGTTAACAAATAAGACTTCAATATCAAAAAACTTAAATTTTTCTCAAATCCCTTATCAAAAACATTTGTTAATGAATCACCTATTATTTGAATACAAGCTATCCTCTCTATTCGTAAAAATAAAGTTTGCTTTGCATGTTTAGACATTTTCGGGTATAAAATATTGTTTTGCTTATTTTTTATGCAAAAATTCGTATAAAGCGTAATAATTAGGGTTGACAACACGCATATACAATCATCATTTCTGTTGGGTTTGGTACTTATATTTTTTCATATTATTTATTAAAAAACGAATCTCTTATTAAAAACTTGGAGGTTGAAATAGTTTTTTTATCACTGAGAGAGAAAAAAAATTGTACAGAAATTCTAGCAAAAATTACCATTCCGCACAGTAAATCGGATACTAATCGGCAAAAAAGAAAAAAATAATTATTTTAAATAGTAAAAATTATTGTTTTAACAGTTAAAATTATGATTCGAAAATTAAAAATTTCTATGCGGGAAAGTAAAATTTATCAACCGATCTTTTTAAAACTTTTTGTTCCAGCATGATAATTTTCACTGTTCTAACCATAATTCTAACTAGTTAAATTACAATTTTCACAAAATCTTATATAATTGATTTGCATTTCGATAAACATACATACATTTACGTATATTCCCGAGACACTAAAAATAAATACTTGTGCAAAAAGTTCACTGCATTCTCTGTATTTTGAGGAAATTATTAAACCTTTATAACTATGCTTTTAACATAACTCAGATCCTAAGTGAACGAAAAAGAAAAAACTTGAATTCTTTGCTCTATTTCTCGTCCTTGTATCATTTGAACTATTGTGTAGATATAATGGAACACTTTGCTATAAATCTTCCATTCAACCTTTGAATTGAAATTCTCCCGAGCTTTTCATAAGATAGTTTTTCCGAAGAAATTATAATTTTAAAACATAAACTTCGAAAACGCAATAAATAAACAATTTTCTTCAGACCGATTTGATACAACTAACTGCTTTCATAAATAAAAACGCTTTATTAATTAGACCAAAAGCAGACATTTGTCTCATTAAATCGCAAATCCGTTTCATCACCATTCACATCCTTCTCAAAGCTAGCGCCTAAAAGCTTACGCCAGACAGTAGTACCAAACAAAAGCATTCCATTTTTAGTTTCTTCGTTATTCAAATCATCAAGAGTCTTTCTTATTGCTGCTTCTAAATATCTAATGATAGAAGATGCATCATCGGGTATTACATTGTTATTGTTAATATTGTTTCCCAAAAACAAATTTCTTATGCTCTTCTGTTATGTTTTTGAAAAGATAACCAGAAAAAACTTCAAAAGATCCCATTACTTCATTACTTTGTCCAACAATTTTTGTCTGGTTTGCTAATATCATTTTTGAGTAGTACCCAATTTTTATAGAGGGATAAATTACCGTCTCTTCGCATTCTTTAAGATAAGCAAAATGTCTTTCAGGAACCTCGCCCCTTTTGATCCATGTCTTACGTTTAGACATCTTTGACAAGATTCCATGGTCTTCTCCGTGTGTTCCAAAAGAAGCATGAAAGACAAGCTGTGCCGTTACATTTTTATTATCAGGCGGAATTATCAATTCTTTCATGAAATCGCGGTACATAACAAAAGAAGTTTTGTTAGAAAATCCTAATATTATAAATACATATACTTTTAAGAATCTGTCTAATGTAGAAGGGCCTGCTGCTTCCATTTCCATTGATTCATTACCAGTAATATCAACACAAGCTTTAAAAAAGGCACAAAAAAGAAGTGAAGATTTTCTTTTATGTCTATCCCCAACAATATAAGCAATGTGCACAATATTTCTTACAATAGGAGCGTTAGTTGAAGGAGAATTTTTCATAACAAATTCTGATATAGTACCTATTGAGGGAATAAAACTATATGCTCTATCTACTGCAATTTTGTTTTTTCTAGCGTATTTTATAGATTCAGGACCTTGACGAGATAATAATGCTAATTGGCAGATACCTGAAGTAAATTTTGATAAAGTGCTACGCACACCAACATCCCAAGAAACACCAGATAGAAAATGACAATATTGAGGAGGAATTCCATATGTTGAAACATAAATTATTTGGGAAACACCTTCTTTCTTTGTATGTGTCCAAGAGTCAGGGCCTATTTGAAGTTCTCTCATTCTCTCTCTGAATAATTGCAACAAACACATAATAGTGTGTGCTTTTGAAATAAATTCAATCCTTTCTTGTCTTTTAGCAGCATCAACAGCTTTTAAGCGAGTAATTTCCATTAAAACTTTTGCCCAAAGAACTTCCATTTCATCACATGTAAGAAGATACTTATTTCCTTTCACAAAAAACTCTTGTTTCATTAGTCTCATTTTATTAATGCGAGCAGAAGTAGTAATAGGATTGTTTATTCCTTTAACATATTGATGAATTCTATAAACAATGTTAAAAATATGTGTGCTAGCAAATACTTCATAACATAATGTGGGACTAATTGACAATTTTTCGCAGACAGCAAGAACTAACGCATATTTAATTACTGTATCTTTTTCGCCTTTTTCTATGTTCTGTATGCCCATTCACCTATTCTTTTCAATAGGCTGTCCTAAATGATCAACAGCAATTCTTTTCATTTTGAAAAGTGCTTAGTTGACAGATATTCAAAACAACTCGACAGACAATATGACTGTAAATTTAAGATGTAGTGTTTTTTTTCTCTAGAAAACGCAACAATTGAATATGATCACTTTTATCCAAAATGTAATAATCATAACATAAAAGCACGTAGTTCCATAAAACCTCATGTTGGCTTGTACAGTGCTCTGTATATCAATAAGTTCAGAATTGCATATGAGGTTTCTTAAATTGCGATTTGTATTCACAATAGGGGCATTAATATTCTTTTTCTTACAAATTATATCTGAAATTGATTATTCTCTGTGGGAGGATCTCACCTCGCCAACCACACCTTATACTTGACATTGTTATGTGTAACAAAAGTCATAAACAACTTCTTAATGTCTCATTGCATTTTTAAGATCTTCAATTTAAAATTGAGGCACCTTAAATTGCAACTTACAATGGTTGTTTTATTCCTTACAAAATAATAATAAGGGCCGCTAAGCAATGTTGTGAATTACTTAATGTGTGAAATATTGACTTCTTTGCAAAAAAAGCTCATATGAAAATTGAAAACCTTGTATTTTAAAAACGTGGTTTAGTCATATCTTTTTTTCCTTTTTTCGTTAAAAATATACAGTATCAAATGCTTATTTAATCATATTTTTTTGTTCTTACAGTTTTTTGAACGAAAAATTCGAATAGTACTATGATTTGAATTTTTTTTTGATGAATTTCTTTTTAATCATCGTGGCCAAAGAATGTAATAAAATTACGGAAGTACAACTATTATATTTACCTTTGCAAACAACCGTACTGTTATTTCATTGTCAACCATATATTATAGTATTTCAACTAGAAATCTTAAAACCTTACGTAAATTCTATTTATCGCTTTGTTTATTTATATGCCAAGGAAAACTGATTGTAAATTCCTACAGGTGCCCCCTTAGCTAAAAAATAACAAAAATCGTTTGAAATAAACCAAATTTGATTCACAGTAGTTAACATTTTTTAGTAATTTTTTGACATATTATGTCATCTTGTTAATTTAAAAACACTGCAGTTCTTTTTACTTAATGTACGTTTTAACGACACTTTAGTCGATGGTAATAAGCCGTGTCTTACATGTTACGGCATATTTTTTTCACAAATTTATCCACTTGTCCTACATAAACATAAAACGCGGATCATACATACAATTTATTTTTGATATGTATTACACAGTTTTTAAAAATATAATGATGAATCGCGTAGGGGTCCTGAAATCAACCGTACATGTGGGTTGACTGCTGCAGTATCTGTGGTGCTTTTGTCCGAGACGAAACATCAAGTGCTGCGGTTGGATCAAACGCTAATCTGAATATTGAAACATAGAGAAAATAAATTTTTTCCATTCAAATATATGCACAATATATTAAGATTTTTATTAGGTAATGTTTATAACCTTATTATCAAGGGTCTGAGCTTGACTTGCAATGTAATAGTTATAGTGCACGCGTTATTTTATTTATTTATTTTTTTTAATTTTATTCTGTAATACTGCCAACAAAAAATCTACATACTCAATACAAGCAATGAAAGTCGTTTTTAATTGAACAAACAATTATTCAGCAGCATATAAACTTTCCCTGTCTTAAAAGATTGTCAAGCTTTTTTTATTTGTTTGATGTGCCATTTGTTAAGACAAATTGTGTGGTTTATTATTTTGTTGGGGCTTACAAAAATCCGTCTCATTAAAATTAATTATAAAAAGTTTAAAATGATTCAGAACGGTATTTAATTAGTTTGATTCCTTAAAACTAGAAAAAAAACTAAATTATAATTTTGATTAATTATAAAAGAAGACACGCTTAACGTATGATTGTTTTGTAATTTTATAATTCCCCTCAGTTACGATGGATACGATTTTCTTTAACAAAAAGGTTTTTAATAACTTTTAAGGGTAAAAATTTGAATAAAATTGTTTTATGGTACTGTATTATGTATTACCTATGCTTGTTACAGAACAAGCAGATACATTAATTTAGGCACTCCTAGTTTTAAAAAAATGAATTTTTTTTTATTTTCTAGTCGAAACTTTTCACAAATTATTTAACAATTATGTTGTAGACTACGAATAACTATTATTTTTTATACATGACCTTACGTACGTTTTAATTGTACTTAAAACGATGATACGACACTTGTCCTACATAAATATAAAACGCGAATCATACATACAATTTATTTTTGATATGTATTACACAGTTTTTAAAAATATAATGATGAATCGCGTAGGGGTCCTGAAATCAACCGTACATGTGGGTTGACTGCTGCAGTATCTGTGGTGCTTTTGTCCGAGACGAAACATCAAGTGCTGCGGTTGGATCAAACGCTAATCTGAATATTGAAAAATAGAGTAAATTTTTGCCTTCATTAAAATATTTATGTATACGTAGTAAGCTTTATTTTATTTATTAAATGGTTCAAATTTATTTGCATAAATTCTGCCATCTGTGTATATTCGTACGTCCATTTTCATTATTAAATAATACTTTTTTTTATACAGCGTTTTAAGTTATTCCTTCAAGTAAGATTTAGTTGACTGGTATACATTTTAATGGTATGGAGATCATACATCATTAAAAAATAAGCTTTGCATATTGAAAAATTTTATATTTTAGATTTATTCGTGGTCAGAAAAATTTATGGTAAAAATTTACATTTTTAACACCGGAGCACTTGAAAAAGTTTTTTTCTGTCAAAACATTATTTAAACAATAATCTTGTCAATCTAAATATAGTCATTTGTGGTCTGCACAGTTAACATGAAAATTATTATTATTATTTTTGTGTTGAAATAATTTAGGTCCTGCTTTGAAATGGGCGAGGAAGTTGACTTTATTGGTAAAAATAAATTTTTTTTACCTAATAAAATCTGACATTTTAAGATGTGAAGTGTACAGTGAAAGAATTATATATTTAGAAAATTTCGTTTGTTTATTAAACGCGAAAATTTTCTCATGTTGGTTGTGAGATAATGTAACTTTAAAAATAGTGACTAGTGAATAATGAATAACTATAAAATAATTAATAACTCGAAAGCTGTATATGAACTAAAAAATAATAAACAGTGGAATTTCTTTCTCTGGTGGTAAGTGTAGCAGATGTGACTTACGTATTTTACAGGAGTATGCATAAATTCAACGATTACTTAAAGTGAACCGTCATTAGCGTTTGTAATATTTATTTTATTACGGTGTATGAAAATCAAATAAAACAAAGCAGTGTGATACATTTTTCGAATTGCGTTTATATAATTTTTTATCATCTAAAATTATTGTGTTATGTGAATATGCCTCGTTTTTCCTATCTAGTTATTATATTAATTTTATGCGTCAATCAATTAAGAAGTTCAAAATTGAAGAGTAATCTGTGATACCATGTACTTTTATGCGATAATTGCGGATAATTGTCGATCCTTGAGTGTTTAGGAAGGCATCGATTTCCGCAAGTATTTACGTGTTTGTTTACATATAAGTCTAGTTTATTTTATTTATTTAATAATTTGTTGTACTGTCCTTGTGCTGTCTGTTTTTGTGTCTCATTCTATGATGTACTGATTCACCAATCTTGATCATAAAATATATGTTTATTAAAACAAGTTTTGTCAAAATTCTTGATAAAGCATCCAATGATACCTCAAGATCATAAGAAAAACAGATGGATTCACCACTCTGGATTTGGAGTTCGACATTGACACGGGGTTGCTTCCATTTTCAGCTGTGGATGTCTTAAATAATACATAACAAACATATATTTTTCATTGCAATGATTAGATGGTTTTAAAATTCAATAAATAGCAAAATAGTGCGGTTAACATGAAAACTATAAACGTGTGAGTTATTGAAATTGAAGTCGCGGTTTAAAGATTTTTACTATACGTAAATTTTAATCGCGATATTAGTTATCATTTTGCACCGCAAAACCTACGGTTTTAAATTTTTTGAAACTGTTATACGGCATTAAATTGAAAAATTTCAAATCATAAGCTCAACGAGTATACCATTTATTGGGTTTTAAAAAATATTTATTCCGATTCGTCGTGAATTGCACGCTATAAAAGTTCTCTTTGTTAATATTTAACCAATCACTACCGTATCGAATGTTTTAATTATTATACATTATTACTATAGTCTTAATTTTAACTTAGATCCGATAAATATTTTGATTATACCAATAAAATTTATAACGAAATGTGTTCAATATTTAAATTTATCTTACGTCAACGTAATGATCCTAATTATCACTAATGCTCTTCTGCTAAAAGAATACCTATAAACAATGAGCCCCTGAAAAAAAAAAAAATCAAAACAAAACATTGACCGATCTCAAGTGGGTTCTGCTCCGCGTATGCATGTATAGTGTCCCTGCTCGTAACTTTAACCACCTCTCAACGATGGATCCCACATCTTCTGCGCTTCTTGGTCAACTCTGGCACCATCAAAACCCTCTGTCTCTTCTTTCACGTTCACAAACGAAGCGCTCGTTGGGTGTATTATTTGGCTACTGAAGTAAAACTTCAGTCCTAACCTATGTATCGTTGCTTGTTTGCCGACAGGTATCCTGGACCGCCCGGCCAGCAACCGGCTCGTTTCAAAAAGTTTGACGATGTCGCCCCACCCGGCACCGAAGGATACTACGATCTACCGCCTCCTGGTGTCGATCACGTCGAGAGACCCAATTTGGTCAAAGATCGAACATCTCCCAAGGACAAGGAGGCAGACAGGTACATACTAGCAGAATCTAACGTCACCTAACCTATATAAAGCCGATGAAATTGTTTAACGTGACTACATATCGATATTATCCACTTTAATGTTCTCTCCATGAGTATCTTGGTTCATTCAACCCCTCAAACTTTGATGTTTCGATCCGGCTTCTTCATTAATGGTTTCACAGTCGAACTGAGAACAACTGAATCTCATCCACCCTTCCCTCGGTTTTAGGTACAAAGATGATCGCGACCGACACCGAGATGACAAAACCCGCAGTAGCCGTGGCGAGCGTGACAGGCGCGAGCGCGACTACGACTTCGACAAGGACAAACACCGCCACGATCGGTACGATAGACGGGCATCGGATCACAAGCACAGCAAGCACAGCTCCAGCCCGTACAACACCTCCAAGTACATAGACCCCAAGGACTCCACCCCCGATCGCTCGCGTGGCAAAAAGGATAAAGACCACGATGACGGCAAACCCGACGAGCGCAAGAAAGAAAAGAAGATCAAGGAGAAGAAAAAGAAGAAGGACAGCGACGAGAAAGAGAAGAAGAAGAAAAAGAAGAAGGAGAAGAAACAGGCCCTCATACAAAAGGAGGCGGCAGCCGCAGTAGCAGCAGCAGCAGCAGCCGCGGCGGCGGCAGCAGCAGCCTCGGCCGTCGTCAGTTCCTCCACGACCACGACCCTGCCCGTGAAAGTCAAAGTCAAGGAGGAGCCACAGTCCGGAGACGAGGCGACGACGAATCATCAGCCACCCGTGGTAGCTAGTGCGAAGGTCACAACCACGCCGGTAGTAGTAGCAGCAGCACCACTACCACCACCACCACCACCAGTAGCTCTGCCGGAGAAGGTGGTGGTGAAAACCGAGCCCGTGGACGAGCCGAAAGTTGAAGTGACCGTCCCCGATGTCAAACCTTTGGAAGAAGCTCAGCTGCAGCCGCCTGAGACTAAGCTTGGAGAGAAGTCGCCCCAGCAGCCGGTCGCCGAGCCGGACAGCCAAGCCACCGAGCCCGAGCAGGTGAAACAGGTCTCGGAAAGTCTCTACGCTGGCGTGGTAGACGACACAGAAATCACCACCACCACGACTGCTACTACTGCGCCTGCGGTGGTCCAGCCTGAAGAGAGCAGTGAAGCTGCTCCGGAGCCCGTCGAAGGTGGCAAGGAGGATATCGAGTTCGAGGAGAAAGCGGCGAGCGTTGGTTCGCCGAAGAAAGAGGAGTTCCTGGCGCCTCTGCCCGAACTGTCTAAATGGGAGAGAGACGAGAACGCCGAGAAGTTGGACGACAGCGCCAATACGCCCGAGAAGGAGCCGCCCGAGGCGGACGATAGCAAGAGCACGAAGATTGTTACGACCGAGGTGCTCAAGAGGGCCGAGAACGCCATCTTCCAGAAGGCCATCAATGCCATCAGGCCTATCGAGATCAAGAAGATCAGCGACAGTAGGAAGATCCTCTATCAGAATCCAGAGCCCAAGGTAAGGTTCATTTCTTTTTTTGTCATTAGCTTGAGTTTTTGTTGATGTTTATGCATAATAATCGGGATGATTCCGCAGATCCTCGAGTCCGAGGTCGAACCTTCGCGTAAGAGCGTCAACGTGACGATCAATGTTGACAAGAACCAGCGCAACGTCGAGCTCATTTCGTCGGAGCCCCTGAAGAAGTCGTCGAAGCTGGAGCGCTCAAAGTTCAAGGGTAGCTTGCAGGTGTCACCCACTCGGTTGTCGGTGAAGGAGCGCCTAGGTGACAAGGTCGAGGACGAGGCGAAGATGGCCAACATAAAGTGTGTTGTCGAGCAGCGGCGCATCGATACCGTCACTACCAAGGGTGAGATCACGCCCAAGAGCGGAAGATCACCAAGGATCGCCAAAGACAGAAGGATATCCCTGTCGATCGAGAACGCGCCCCTCATACCCAACCCTGAGCGCAAGGTTTACGTCGAAGACCGCAGGAAGAGGGACAGGTCGAAGCCTGACTCGATGGTAGTTGAGGTATTTCTTTTGGTGGATAATGCAATTTTTTTTTTTTTTTTTCCAACTATAAACCAAACGTTTTTGTGGTTTAGGAATCCGTGAGAATCCACGATAGGTCAGAGATGACGCGCAAGACGGAGCGCATAACGCGCACACCTCCGCAGCCACCGGCGTCTTTCAAGCAGCAGCAGCAACATCAGCGAGTCAAAGAGAAGGATAAGGAAAAGCATGAGGACGAAAACAACGAAAAAGAGGAGCGCAAGCGAGACAGGAAGATCCGAGACGAGGCGAAAAAGCGCAAGAAGGAGCACCAAAGCCGTAGCAAGTCGCGCGAGCGCAAGCGTCGCAAGGACAAGAAGCACAAGCGCGGACGTAGCAGTGAACGTCGGAGCAAGCAAAAGGACAAGGAAACGCCGGCCAAAGACAAGCCAGCTGCGGAGAATGACAAGGATAAGGGCAAGGAGACGGTGTCCGTGACGATAAGCAATTCGGTGGACATGGGTAATACCGCGGCCGAGGGGCACAAGAGGCAAAGGAGGAATCCTAAATTGGTGCCAGATAAGAAGAGGAGCCTCGACGAGGCTAACTTCGAGCCCGACTACTCGGCCTCGGATTCTGACTCCGATGATGACATGGCCACGCGCGTGGCTACCAAGCGCGCCAAGATTGACGATAGTATCATCAACGTTGACGCTGAGAAACCGTCTAAGAAGAAGGCTAAGGTGAGTTTTCATGAAAATTTTGTTTTTGGCACGCGAGACCTTTGGAAAACTAGAAAGAAAATAATTTTTTTTCCGTTTCACAGTTGCCTAGCAGCTCAGAGGACGATGACTCGAGCAGTACGGATAGCTCGTCGTCCGAGAGCGACAGTTCGGTGGAGTCTCACCGAAAGAAGAAACGCAAACACAAGAAGCGCAAGAAGCGCAAGGCTCGTCGAAACGACAGTACCTCAGACTCGGACGCTTACTCAGACTCGTCGGACTCGAGTTCGGAGGAGGAGAAGCATCGTAAGAAGAAAAAGTCCAAGAGCAAGAGCAAGAAGTCAAAGAGCAAAAAGAAGTCTAAGCACAAATGACGATACTAGGTGCACCATACCGAGCCCAAAGTATCCCCTTCGAGTCATTTGCTCCCTGAGCTCACTTCAGTAGATGCATAAAAATTCTTTAAAACAGGTTTTATGACGGGCGGATGCACGTGTGTTGTGTTGTGCATTTGATGCAATAGACTTTTAATCGAGAAAAAAAAGAGAATGTGTATGTGTACGTGTGCTTCTCTTTAATTTGTATAATACGTTGAACAGTGATTAAAAATGCAGTTAATACGCAAATTACACGCGCAAGACGTTCCGCGGCACTAACTATTCAGTGGAGTGCGGTTTACATGTAATTTTATTATTAAAAAGAAAAAACAAAAAAAAATGAAAAAAAAAATATATATATATAAATATATATATTAAAATAATATATGTCTAATGTAATCTTAAAAACATCTTTCGTACGTATCGTTTCAATATTTGTACATTAAAATTTTACAACGATTAACCATCAATTTTCGGGAAATTCCGTGCCTTTCACGCATTCTGGATTTCTTTAATAGTTTCAACCAAACAAAATAACAACGGCAACTCTTTTGTCTTTTCAGTCTCCACAGCTCCCAATTCTTTAGTGATGAAAGTACGATCCAGGGGCTGCTTGGACAGGTCACTCTCTGTATTGAAAAAAGAAAAAAAAAAATTAATAAAAAAAATTATAAAAATCAAAGAACAGTGGGCTTATTAGTCACTTGAAATGCATATACATATACATTATAAACATCACCTGAAACAAGTATGCTCGACGTGTACTTGTATCCCATCCAATCTAGATACTCCCTGATGAGTTCATTGAGGATCAAGACTTCGTGCGGTGATTTCGGCTGACTCGATCTACTGGACTTGTGTGAGCCCTCAAGTAGTTTCATCACCTTTGTTCTCATCTCAGCCTTCATCCTACTGAGTTCCCCATCAGCTTCCAACGAATTTCTCACAGCTTCAACAAAATTTTCACGGTAAATTTAATTGCGTGAACAAACAATATCAAAAATATGAACAAACACCCGTACCATCTATCAACTCCTTTCCAGTAGCCATAGTAAACACTTATGATTGTACTTAAACGGACAACGCAGCTGTCGGCGTGTTTTGGAGCAACCGCCACCGGTAGTCAACAACAACAACAAACTACCTAACGTTACCCGAAAGCTACAACGTATATATGGGTAAACGCGGGAAATCTCAAACACATGCGATTTTTTCTCAAGAACTATCGTAAATATATCTTATTTTGTCAGTTCTACAATGCCTGTTTGGCGATATTTCCGTTATTCGAATTTCGGAGCGTTTTAACGTTCAAACAACCTCAATTTCTATTGAGATCGCTTTTTGTTTAACCGAGAGATCCTCAAACGTCAACAACCAAACTGCCGATTTAACCAAAACTCTCGTGTCTTGTTGTCGTACACCGATCGCTTTCGGAGAGAAAGAGAAAAAAAGGAACATAGTTAACCCACCGAGTGCTTCGATCGAAAGAATGTGCCCGCAAACCAGTTGATTTTCGCGAAGACAGAAAAAAAAAAAAAAAAAAAAAAAAAAAACAATACTTTATTCGAAACAAGCCCCAACGCAATCGCAGAGGCATCGAACGTTACAGTTTCTACCATTGCTCCGAAGTACAGAAAAGAGCGCAAAATGATCCGGCGGTCGGAGCGAAAGCGACGCAGACCGTCGTTTTTCTCGCCATCCCAATCCCGGCCGACCTCCAAGGAGAAGACGAAACACGCCCGAAGAACCGCTCCCCAGCGCATCTTCGACGAGCTACCCCCGGAGATGCTCGAGATGGTGCTTCGCTTTCTAACGTACAAGGAAATCGCCGGCTCGGTGCGGCTCGTTTCGAAGTAAGTCGAAACAGTGCACGCACATCAGCCTATATACGCCAAAGTATATATACATCACTTGCCGGTCCGCAGGAAGTGCTCGGCGGTGGCCACGGCAATTCTTAACGGCGCCTTTCTCTCGGCCGGTCCCCGAATCCGCGCGGCTCTCGAGCAAACGGACGCCCTGTCCGTGTCGTCGAAGCGCGAGTTCGACCGCGCGCTCTTCGGCAGGGTGCACGACTGCCTCGACGTGGTCCAGTCTCAGTTTGACCTGCTGAAGGCGTGTTGCTGGCGTTACACCCACCCAACGGGGGAGCGGTCGTTTGGCAGGTTGTGTTTCTACGGGGGGGCGATTCTGGACGACCTCGACGAGATGCTGGAGGACGCGGTGACGAGGCCAGGGTGCTTGATCAGCATGGACGGGCCGGCGCGGAGGATCGCCGAGTTCTCGCTCACGTGCAAGACCTTCATGAATTACTTTGAGAAGGTGTCCGAGCGCAGGGTGAACAAGTGCGTGTTTTTTTTTTTTTTACTGGGGCCGAAATCATTGTTTCGATGGTTTCGAGGGTGCGTGTGTTTCGATGGCGCGTTGCAGGAGCACCCTGATCTCCGGTTGCAAGGCTGTCGACGTGCTGGACTGCCTTTTGATAGGCAGGGAGTTGCTGAGCTGTCGGTTGTCGGGGCAGCGGAGCGACCCGGGCACGGCGGCGGTGAGCATGAAGGTTCGATACGTGCTTCGACGAGCTTGGTTTACGTGCCTCGAGGCGCCGGACGAGCAGAAAAACGCCACCGAGGACTCGTGGAGGGACCAACAGAGGTTCATGTACTTGAGGCTGAGGAGGCTCGTCGGGATCATCAACGAGCACCACCTCGAGAGAAAACACTACGACAGGGAATTGTTCTTCAGTTCCAACGCCCTGCCGCCACCCAGGCAGCTGCCCTGCTCTACCTACTCTGGTACGTATTTTGAAGCTTTTTTTTTTCTTCTTTAACCATGAAATACGAGCGATTTGGACATGGATTTTTTAATCAATATTGTTGTTGTTGGTCAGTAAAATAATTTTGATGAAACGTTTTTGGGACTTGCTGTTTCGATTGATCCTGTAGGGTACGGCGAGTGCGGGGGCCGTTTTTATTATTACGGTAACATGAACGAGTACGCGTACGATAGTAAAATCATTGACTCTTGGAGGAAGAATTCGGCGAGGGATAGGATGCAGAAGAAGGTGCCGGAGGACAAGCCATGCTACGATCTTGTGATCAACGTCGAGCTCAAGTGTTCGCCGGAGCTCGCTCCTCTTTCCGTGAGGTAAGAAATAAAGAGTTCTTAAAATACGGTAAAGAAAACAAAAATTATCAATACAATTTTTTTTTTTTTTTTTTTTTTTTATACAGGCCGCTGTTGAAATGCGACAACATTGACGATGCAGTAGTGACGAGCAAGCATCGACAAGCACAAATGTACCTGAGGCTCACAATATCCTGTCCAGCGTCCGTATCCAATAGGCTACCCGGCTTTTTTGTCTGGGAGCTGAGAAACCACCGACGCCTTAGATTCCAATGAGACATTAAATTACCATTTTTTTTGTCACTTTATCTCGATTTTACGATTTTAAACCATTTTGCCATATTTTCTTTTTTTTTCTAAACTAAGTTTGTACATCGACGTTTTATTACATTTGTTTGACTGACGTATATTATTTTTTTTACTTTTGTAAATCTACCGCTCGCGAGATGAAGACTATAACTTGGTAGACCGTCTTTAACGTTTTATTACGTATTTGTATTTTTAACTATATTTATTTATTTTTCTCTCAACCAAACTGAAACTTCTATACACAAAAATATTACAAAGGGCGACAATGAGGTGAGAAAAAGCAGAGAAATAAATTTTATCAAGTTTTAAAAAATCTCTTTATTTGCTCAATGATATACTTATATTTGTCTTTTTCCTCGATATCGACGATTAAACAGTACAAATGTCGTAAGCTAAGATCTCCACCATCCATCTAATGCACAAGTTTATTTACACGTGTCTCTCGGCACTCGAATCTCTTAATTTTTCGCAGCTATGCTGGTTCTTTCCTCAGCCTCGACGTGCAGTTTCTGTGGCACCCACACGGATTCGTTGAGATTTTTGGCTCTGTCTTCCAGGATACTGAAGACAAAGTGATTGATGTGCGTGCCTCTTGCTACAGATATACCCTGAAAGCGGTACATCCTATCCACCTCGTCGGACTGAATCTTGTGTACAGCAGCAATGGTCGTTTTTCCAATGATGCTCGTATGGCCTACCATGGGCCCTTTGCTGATGTCGATGTGATCACCCGCTCGATACAAAATCACTTTGCCATCATTCAATTTAGCGATTTCCGGTATCTGTTTACTTTTGTAAGGATTATCCTGGAACATGTCAAGAGCCAAGGATTCCGTGACTTCGAGCCTTTCCAAGGGCAGAGCGTCATTTGTCAATTTAACGAACTGCGCTGACAAAGCACGCATTTCCGCGGCTGTTGGTTTCCAGTCAGGTAGATCTATAACTGCGTCGTGCACGTAACTACCGGATTTAACGTTTGGCCTTGGAAAGCTGAAAAATTCAGTAAAATTACAATGTATTGAAATTGATAAGACATAGTGTTTGAGCCATAACATTTTGGATGAACTTTTAAAGACTCTTACCTGTGAAGGTACAGCTGTATGTGATCTTTGAAAGAAGACTCGATCATGGCCCCCAGCAAAAACGAACAGGTGCGCCAGAAAGCAGAGTTGACGGACGGTAGCTGCTCAGGCATCCTCATGGTCAATATCTTAAGATCGCAGTTCTGTTCCAGGGGTCTGTTCATGTCCCAGGGCTGTCCGTTGACCAGTGCTATGGCACCATACTGGTATGTATCATCCGACACGTGCTTGGCACAATCACTCGGCGTAGACAGACTCTTGTTCATAGCCATTTCAATGACTTTGTCCTCTTCCGAGGTTGGTTGGAACTTCACCATTATCTTCTCCACTCTGCCCAACTCGTGCTGCAATCGGCCCACCTCGTTGTCGAATATAATGTTCCTTCGTTTCCTCCATTCTGCTTTGATTGACGTGCCAGTGTTGCTCGCATCTTTGCTGGAGAAGCGGCGCGGCTGCACCTGTGGCTGGACCCTGAGTCCGAGACGACATACACTTCTGAACCTAAAAACAAAAAGAAGACACATTTTCATTACCAATTAGTTTATTTTTGAAATCGGTCAATGATAGTCAACTAAATACCCTTGGATCATCATCTCAAAAAAAACACTTGTCTACCGCAGCTTGGAGGTTATATAAAATACTTTTATCAGTCAGTAGAACAATCGGCTGACATAATGTTTCGCATTATTGTTTCAGAAGGACAAATTCACCTGCTGTTAGACTATATAAAAGTAAACAAAGTTGCAAAACTATTGAATCATTAGGGGGGAGGAAAACACTATGTGATAGACCGTGGAGAGAAAAAAAAACAATGTTTAGGCAGACCACACACCACAACAATAACACTAATGTTGGTAATAAAGTTTGCGAGTGGTAATAGGTTTCGGAGTTGTGGTTCATGTCTGGGTTGCTTGTAGTTTCACTCGTATGGTAAATTTCGTCTCAGTCGGTAAACGGGGGTGGCTGACTAAAGATTTTTTTTTTCAATTAAAAATCGAATTAGAATAATAAAAAGTTACACACTATTAATTATTGTAGTGTTTTGCATATAACTCTATATGTATATAATTTTATCCAATACTCATCTTTTTAAAGTAATGGCGTAGCAAAATACATTCATAATATTGCTCTTATTTGTCATAATTATTCATTAAAAAGTCACTCAATATTACAAGAAGGAATCGAAAAATTCTGGAGATGTCTATATATACATTAATTTGCAATATTATTACAATAATAGGTAATAATCACGATGATTAAACTATTTCTTATATATTTATATAAAAAATTTGTGCAAATAATTTGTAAAATTGTAATTACTTTTACATTGGTATTCAATGGAATAAAATTGGTTTATGTTCTAGTAATATATTGTAAGTCCTCTTGTATCGAACCCAAATCTGGGGTAATTAAAGATCTCTGTCTCTAAGTAATGTTTAAAAATTTACACTTTTTAGTATAAATTTTTTTATTCAGTTTAAAAACTGTAAGTATACTTTTTCTTGATTTTGTCGCAGACATTGTCGTTGATATTTTAATCAACAATTAAAGTACAAAAAAGACCCTGAGTTTGAAAAAATGATTTGGAATTATAGCTACAAGAGTAAAATCTAAAAGTCTCCCCAATAGTAAAAAAAAAAGAAACAATTCTCTGATCAAAAGTCCGTCTGCATTAAAAAACAAAAAATATTCTATAATTATTCATCTTTTAAGCACTTGAAATTAATATACTTTACTTCTGTTTACGACTGATGGCAGTCACTATCCATTTATTTTTATTTCTATATTGTAAACCATTGAAAATATTTAAACGAAATATTACAATACGTCTCAGTTTTGTATTTAAAAATAAAAGCAATCCGAGGGATATATACACTTACACAAAATCAATCAATATTTAAATTTCCTTTTAAACCAAAGGCAGCCAAGCGATAAAACAATTTCACTTTTCAAAAAAAAAAAAAAAAAAAAAAAAAAAAAAAAAAAAAAAAAAACACGTCGTCGTCGATGCTCATCGCGTAAGTTGGAAAAAAAGTAGCATTACATTACACATTATATGGTATACACGTTCTCCTCGCGCGCGCGTTCGCTCGCAAGCTTGCCTTGTAATTACGCGCGCGAACCGCAAAAGCACGCGCGGCTAGAAGAAGAAAGACCAAGAGAGAAAGAGATAAGACACGCAAGAAGAAGAGAGAAAAACACATTCAAGCCAAAAATAATAACAATGCTTTATAAAGTAATTACGCGCGAAATTAATTTAATTACAGTTATTACACACTACCACCACCACCGCTCCTCTCTCTCTCTCTCTCTATCCTCCCACCGAAAAATTATAGCACGTCAACCGAGAGTGCGGCTTGTATGTGTCCCCCCTTTGCCCCCCTTTTAAACACATGCACGGACAGACTTGTATATTTATGTATACATAAATACCTATATACATATATGCCAACGTGCACCACCTTTCGAAAAAGGGATATAGGTGGTATTGTGAATAAGTAACCCTAAAACCTCGCAATCCAAGCGCCCTTACAAGATATTACAACGACCCGCGCACCAGGAGTTCACAACATAAAAACTAAGAATGAAATAACAACAACAAAAAAGAAGGAAAATAAAGGAAAAGGTCGGTGTGATGCGCGGAACAGCAGCGACAACGCCGGGGGGGCCCGCAAGCATCCTCTGGTCTTTGTTTGAAAAACGCCGTTCAATTAGCGACAAAAGGGGAAGTAGCCCCCAAATGAAAAAAAAAAAAAAAAAAAAAAAAAAAAAAAAAAAAAAAAAAAAAAAAAAAAAGCACAAAACGCAAAGGAAAGAAATAACACCCGCGGGACTCGGCGCGCGCGATCTGGGCGGTCTCTCTCCTCCGCAGAGAGCGCTTTTCCCCCTCTCGCTTCACGCGTTTTAATGCATCGTGTGATTCTTCGATTTCACCCCGGCGATTCTTTCGATACACGCATACTCTAGCATCTGTCGAGTCACCCACAGGCACGGGGAGGGGGTGTAAGGCGGTGTTGGATTCTTTGATGCTGGTTTTCCCTGTTTTGCCGGATCCAATGCGTTGGAAGAGGAAAAATATACCCGAGGGACACGTGTGGCTTTTATCGAAACCCCCCTGGGGGGCCAAGGGAAAAGGGGGATTTCATCGCCGATATTCAGGGGGTATAATATTCAGTTACCCACGATCAAAGTTTTTCGTCGGCGAGTGATGAAATTATACCCACACGGACACCCCCTCGATGCGTTATTCGTGTTGAAAATCGTCTTTTGTTGTTTAATTTTTTTTCTTTTTTTTTTTTTTAATTTGTACACTTACAGAAAATTACTGTACAGAACTATGCCCTCGGAGCGAAATTCACTTTGGCTCTGAAGTAATGTTTAAAAGCCCTCCCCCCGACCGCCCCCATTTCCCCCCTTGGAAGAATAGCGTGTAATCTACATCGACGTGCAAATACCCGAGGACTCGCACGACACAACCGGTTCCAGCTCGTGATGACGATCTTTGAGCGAAGTGGCTTACTTTGCGCGCAGAGGCGGCAGCTGCGTTATTACAGAATATTGGTGATTGGTGCCTTGAGGCCATGTACACATATATAGTACACTATAGGTGGCGTTGCACGCGAGGAAGAAAAAAAAGGGGCACAGCTCCTTTTTTTTTTTTTTTTTTTTTTTTCATACACACACACTTGGGTGTCCATGAAGTACACACTCATCAACACCACGTCTCAGACGGAACTTCAGAGTAGCATCACGAAGCCGACGACGGTGTCAGGTGGTGTGCTTCTTCCTCTTCTTCTTTTCCGTCGCTGTTGGCTCACTTTTTTTTACTGTCCCCGTCCCTTTGTCGGGAGCAATTTCTCCTCTTTCTCTTTTAAAGAAGTATTCGGGGGGCCCTTTGTGCCCGACAGATACCAAGGTTTAAAGGAAGCACCTCTTTCGCCCTTCTTCTTTTATATATATAAGAGCGACTTTTCAGAGACCCGCTGATTGTTGCTTGCTTATCGCTTTTTGCTTCTGCTTCCCTTTGCGAACGCCCATGGGCGGGTGCGAAAAATTTTTCATGAGACATCTTTACTTTTAGTTTATTTTTTTCCTCAGCCCCTTCGTTTCATTGTAATATTTGTATATCTTTATTTATTTCCTTCAGGTATAACATTATACTTCCAATCTTGAGGGAATCAACTCACATTATATTATGTATATAAATTAGTAACGCTTTGGACGGACAATGCTCATTCTTGCTTGAAATGACACTTTTCATTGTACAAACGTTGAGCGAACGGCTCATTAGGGACAAAAACCGATTTTAGTTTTATTATCATGAAAAAAAGACACAAACTTGCGAGTCACGTGCTTTGAAAAAAAAGAGTAGAGGGAGAAGGGGTGTGTGTATGTGTGGGGGAGAGGGGGTGTTGAGAAAAATTATCGCACAGCGAGCCGCACGTTAAAGGGAAAAACCAAGTCGTCATTGCAGGCAATAATAACGAATACACTCGATTATCCAAGCCACGAAGGGTATTATGGCAAAAAGCAGAAGAAGAGAGAGAGTAGTCGGAGGGGGAGGCGCGAAATTCGAATTCAAGCGCACTGAGCGTCGGCGTCGCCGACAGCCTCGAGTGCCATTCAACTCTCGAAAGGTGACTGAAAACGTGCCTATCAGGGTCGGCCTATCTCTGTCTACCCCCCACCCTCTCGCGCTCCTTACTCTTTTTTCCCCTGGATCAAAGGAAAAGAGCGCGACAGATGGCAAAATGGGGGGTGTAACGTATACATGAGAGAGAGAATAGGCCTCGGAGTTACAACGGTGGCGGCGACGACTGGGAACTCAAAGGCATTGTCGCGAGGCGCGAACTGAGCTTAAAGAAACACTGCTCTCCACCGCCTCCTCCTCGGTAAAAAGTACCACCTCCGATATGTACGTGTGTGCGACAACAGACAAACTGGGGGAAGAAGAGAAAAAAAAAAAAAAAGAGGGCTTGTATCACCTCACTTTTGGAATCGTTTCTTCTTTATGTTAGACCGGCCTCGTTTACCGTTGATTCAAAACGAGGGCACAGAGAGAGAGAGGGATCGCCTCCGGAGGATGATCCACCAAGGATTGTCGGATGGTCGCGAAGCCAAACGTAATATACAGACAGACGCCAGCAGGTTGCGCGCATGCTGCACGTGGAGCGTATGCGGCAGCCGAAACAGAGATCAAAGAGTCATTGCGGGCGGTGGAGATCAAAGGAAAAGTGACTTCGCGAAGTTGAAGCGAAGGTGAGCTCTCTCTCTCTCTCTCTTATAGCTCTGCAGACACGAGAGTGGGGAAAATTCGCAACGATAAAGGTGGAGGCAGAAGTGTGTTTATATATAGTAGACCTAGATGCGAGACATCGTTTTTGATTTCGAAAGTAGAAGTTGCATTTTCGTTTTTCATCATTCCTTGTCCTCGTTTGGTTTTTTTTTAAAATTTTTTGCTTTCCCCCGGGCCTTTGAAGTGTGCGCATTGTTAAGTTGTTTACGCAGGTAAACACGATTGAAGCCCGCGAATTGACGCTCCTCGCTTTTGCGTAATAGAGCGATTTTGTTTTAATTTGAGGAGTTCACAGAAAAGTGCTTTTTTTATGTTGCTGAGCGCACTAGGAAGCCGTTTTTTTTCGTTGAACGTGAAAATTGCACGTTAAGAAGCAGCTGTTGCTTAGACATCACTTGAATTTCAAAGGAACTCATCCTCTGCAATATATTTGTGTGTCGCGCGCGCAAGAGATGTAATAAAAAGCACCTATTAGTAGCTCTAATTAGTTGTATCCAGTTTTTGTTCACGATAGGCTTTGAGCGAGGGGCTGAGCCCCAAAGTTCAAAAGATCGAAAGCGAGAAGGATGCAGCGGAGATTAAAAGGTATGTACGAAAGAGACGGCAGAGCGAAGAGATTTCCCTCACTGACACTCGACTGTTTTCTCTCTTTCGCACCCCCCCCCCCCCCGGTGTCGTTGGAAGTAATCAATGCCTTTATCCGTTAAGCAAGTGTCCATGTATATGCAACCATCCTGCGGTCGTCGAGCGATGGGTGGCCTTGGGCGATACACGCCGGAACATATTGTCGGTGTAAGTGACAGTTTGAAATATTTGGCTGTTTGAGGAAGCCTCTGCCTGCTGCGTTGTTTATCTTTTTTCCTGTGGTTCCTGCAGTTTTACAAAGGAACGCCGGCTCTTTACATTGGTAGGGAGGAAAAAACCGGCTCCAGGCTATTTGAGACATTTTACAATGTTGTCGAGCAATAGGTTGTGACGTTCGGAGCTCCGTTAAGTGTTCCGTCAGATTTATTCTTATGAATGGATTAAAAATTAATTCGATGGTTGTGTAATGGTTAGCACAGATTTATGCTTCAACTTCTTTCAAGTCTTGTATACTTATACCTAACCAAGTACTACTTCTAAATTGAAGTTTTAAGTACAATTGGGTAAAAATTTTTGTTAAAAACAGTCCATATATCAATAGTACAAAAGAAACGCATGGTGTTAGCAATGATTAACTGCTCTTTCTCGGGCACCTAACCTTTGAGCTGCGGAATCTGTATGGCTGATTCGCTGCACGCGTACACACCGTGCACCACCAAACGCGTCTGCATTAAAAAAGAGGGATAGGGTACACGAGAAGGAACAAGACAGGCAATAATGAGAGAAGTGGGCTCGCAGGAGTTCAGAGCTGCGGCCACTGGAGGTCGCTTGCCTGCACTCCTCGCACAATAATATCGTGTGTGTGTGTTGTACCCTCCTCGCTCCCTCTTTCTCCTTTCAGCTCTTTTACTCTATCTCGCTCTTGCCATACCTTCTTTTTATAGCTCTCACCTTCTCTCTTGCACTCTTTTCCTCTATCGCAACGTCTGGCGCGTCGAGCGCGCGCTAGCCGTCTATTCGCGAGAGCGAAAAAACAGTCTGTGTGGTACCCGCGCCACCGAGGAGGAGAGAGAGCGCCGCTGCTCGCGCCTCCGCCGTTCCGTTCCTTCGCGAAGCTTGTATATATACACATGATGTGCTCGCATATACTGCCGCTGTGTAGGGACTGAGATAGAGAAACACTGCTGCGAGCCGCGAGAGCTTGTAAAGCAGGACACATACACTCAAAGCGGTGCGTCCTGTGCGTGTAGGCGAGCGTTTTCTCGGGTGTACGTGTATGCGTGTCTTGTTGTCACCGTCACAGCCAAGGAAGGCTATTTTTTAATTTTTTTGTTTGAAGAACGACTCATCCATCGGCAAGTGAATTTGTAGAAGAGTATTATAGTAACGTGTCCGCGAGTTTTGGCAATGGGACGGAAGAAAGCGCTCCCGCGGGAGTACTCGGCAGCTTCGACTCCTCTCTCGTTGGAATTCCACAACAGATCTCGTGTCGCACCCTCAAGAGAGAAAGAGTGCCGCCGCCGAATGGCGAACGCCTAAGAAAGTATAGCCGTCGCTGCTCATGGAACCGCGGCCACTGGTGCCTTATATATTAATCGCTGTAAGCGCCTCGCGCAACAGATCACAAGGGACTGAGTGTTCTGGAGTAAAGAGAGAGAGAAATGCCAATGATAGGAGGACCGTGAACAGATCAAAGAGAGATTCGAGATAGAAGATCGGAGAGAGATAGATCAAGAGACGGAGTGGTATAAGCGCGCTCGTGTGACTGTGCATGTGTCTCTGTGTCAACGTGTGTGTGGATTTGCGGTGCGGGAAGAGAACAAACGGTGGCACGTGGAGGGACTTGAAGCAGCAAACGGCGGTGTACCTATTCGCGGAAGGAAAACAACGAGAGTGGCAGCCACGTATTTCCCGATACAGTCGATTCGGAGAATCCCCCCACCTCTTTGTCGCTTGTGTACGCGTAAAAAAGGGCAAAAAAAAAGGGGGAGGGAGAAGAGAGAGAAGGGTTTTCATTCCCTTGGCGCTGGGGTTAAAAAAACTTGGGAGGATATACGGCAGCGCGACCATACCACCACATTTTATTACGGCGGCACGGGAGTATGAGAGGTACGAGTGAGAAGGCGCGGAGTCATTTTAATGAGGATTTTACGAAGCTGCCGCCCTCAGCCGCGAGATCGCGAAGCCGGCGGAGGGTTCATCCAACGGCTGAGTCAGGAGAGGAAAGGGTAACTAGCGGCCGATAGGACATGGACGCGGGGGCTCGACTGAAAAAGCAGCAGCAGCAACGCCGGCGCCGTCGGCAACGTTTATTCGACTCCGTGCCCTGGAGAGGTCCGAGCCCCGACGATACACCCTCGGTTTGTGCCGGATAATACGCAATCTCGGGACTCTTGGTCGCGCGAGGTGGAAGGGAAGAAGAAGAAGAAGAAAAAAGTGTGTACAACCGACTGACGGGGTGGTTAAAGAGTGAGGTGGTGCGAAATTGATGGGGCTTTGAAGAGAAAGGATAAGCAGTCAGACGGCTGCTGCAGTAAGGGAGAGAACATAAGGAGACAAGAGCGCGCGAAAGAAGGGAGAGCTCCACTGGATTATAACTGGTGCCATCGGGAAGCATCGAAAGGGTGAGTATATAATAATGTACATATACAGCTAGCTCTTTGACGGCTCCGAGGCTTATCTCACCAGAGAGGCAGAGAGGAGAGAGAGAGAGCAATATTCATAACCTTGCTTGCTGACGGAGCTCGCTTGGCTGGTCATCCTCTCGTCTCTCTGGTTTCGCCTTTGATCCACCTTGTGACTTGGGAATAAGCTTACCTAGCACCGTATTGTCGAGTAAAGAAACTGCAACGCCATGCTTGAACAAGCTTTAAAATATTTCTTTCCCTTACAAGCTCTAACGTTGAAAACGTTTCTACATCGAGGCCCGTTTAGAGTTTGCTGGAAATACCATTTAAGTAAATCGTTGTAAGTCAAGGTATGATTGTTGAAGCAATTTTATTGACAAGTTTTATGTGAGCTATTTGAAACTTCACATTATCGATGTAGATAATTGTTTGTCGTACACCTCTGAAATAATACAATACAAGATTTACAGTTGGTACTTGCATACACATTTACACCGTACTATTCAGCACCGTTACAAACGTAAAGTTCATTCATAGCTCTTATATGATGAAAGTTCAATGATTTTACTCCATTTAAGCTCAGCGTAATTGCGTTATTGATCATAAAGGATGATCAATTGTGACCACATAACCGTAGTTGATGAAAAGTTCTTGAACTTGAAATATGTATGATGATTATTCAACGAAAGTAAGAAAGTTAATTTTATTCACAAGAGATGAAGCTATTCTTCAAATATTACGATGGTTTAAACTTAACAAAATCGTAATGTCCGTCTATAGTCCAAGGTAGCAAAGAAACGAAAAATATGACAATCTTAAAACCATGTGGTTTGGATTAGTATGTTGTTTTTGTATCGTGTTCAGAAAGTAGTTAAAAATATAATGAATTGAGATCCACAATTTGTCTTTTTCGTGCCAAGTTTGTAATATCTTTGGCGCCATATCCTTGTTTACTCAATTTTTACTTAAGATGGATGAAATACTGCAATAAATAATGTTAACCTCCTCGTTATTTGGAAACGCATCAAATTCCATATTTTTGTTTAAAAATTCATTTTGTGATGTGCACGCATACATCTTTATGATATCATAGTAGTTTGTGTTAATCATCATTCTTCAAACGCCTCTATATCTGTGAGATCAATGTAATAATCGTCGATTCTTTATGTTTGCTTTTTAATTCGAGTTATCCTCTTGGCGGATCTTTGCACAGTATCTCTGTACTCGTTTGATATACGTAAGAACGAGCATAAACAAACGAGAAACAACTTTTCTTTGAAGAAATTCGCGGCGCCAAGAAACGATTGTACCACCCCCCCCCCGTTTAATTTACCGAGACAGAAAGATGAGAGAAGGAGGAGAGGAAGAAGGAATCCAAAAACCATTACGAAGTTGTTTTCCACGAGCATTCATGCGATTTGGCGCTCCTAGCGAGCGCGTCTCGAGAGTTTATGTTTCAAGATATCTTTTTTTTTTTTTTCTTCCCCCCGTTCCTCTCCTCCGTCCCTTCGTTCCTCTATCATTCACTAAATTCACTTTCTGTGTCAGCTTGTCGTGTCGTCTTTTTCCGTCTTCGTCGGGCCCAAGCGGAGAGGGTCTGCCTCTCTCCCTTCGCCTCCTCCTTCGTCCGGCTATTGCTGCTGCCAGCATTTTGTTCCTCCATTCCTTTCCTTTCGGCTCACATCACTCGGCCTGCGCTTCGAAATCAAACAATCCGCTCGCTCGCTTGCACGCTGCTGTCCTCTCTCTCTCCCACCTTATTTTCGTTCCTTCCAGAAAGGCAATTACTATCATTCGTAAAAAGTAGATTTTCAAGCGTACCATCCGTTTCATCCTCCACGGCCACTATTAGGACAGGTCCACAATCCTTCGATATGGTCCATTTTTACTCAAAGGGCCGGGCAACATCGTTGATAGGAAAAACAAGAAGCCGCGAGTTCGCGGACGGAGAGGCATCGAACAAGAAGAGAACAGATCAGGATAAATATAAGTCCGAGGAGGAGGAGGAGGAGGAGGAGGAGAGAGCGTGTACACCATACACGCAGGCGGCAAGAGGTAAAGGAACGAAGCGAGGAAGGAAAAAAAATTGAGCGAAACACGTCGAGCCAGAAGGAGGAGGAGGAGGAGAGCAAGGGGGGCCCAGCGGTAGCGCGCACACACATATACAAGAGCGAAAGGGGGTGGAGGTAGGCGGGTGCTCGAGGTATAATGTGTGAGTACGTATACGAGAGCCTCGGAAGCGGTGGCGGCCTTTGATGTAGATACGCTCGGCGACTCCTTCACGCCAATAAACTAACGGTTAGGTTAAGGTCTCTTTAAGCCCTAATGGCATTATCCGTGCCCCCGCCTCGTTCCGTATATAATATATACACATGCACTACCGATCCCCGGGAATCATATGCGGGCCTTGTGATGATGCTCCCGTTGCTGGTACAACCGTACCTATATATACGTACCAGCCCCGATATATATCTGTTCGGATATTGTAAAAAGACCGCGGCCACTGTTGTCCACAGGTATACACCGTAGCTCGACCGTAGCCGCATCTTTTTTTTTTCCTTTTATCTCTGGAGGAACGTGGAAAATCGTTTGAAGACGGACGAGGAAGCCGCCCCGCGAGTCGGGACATCCTCGCCAGCAGGCAGCGAGGAAAACAGTCCACGTACAGCCGTGGCTTCTTTTGTCGGAGGAGGGGGGCACGTCGTCGCGGTGATTTTCACGCTCTTCTGGCTTCGTTTTTCCTTACAACGGATAACCCCTCCAACACCCGGTTATTGAACAGCGGCGCACTCTTTGAACTTTTTGTGCTCCAGTCCTCCGTCAAAAGACTTGATTTACAACCAAAGAACGTATCGAACGCGAAGATTGCATCTGACTTCGGCATCTTTGATTTCCGCAGTGATTACGAGAGTAACGGCAGACGCGCTATCGGACGGGACACAAAGACTCCAGAGGTGTCGTTTAAACCGACCTGCTATATGCTACCGATCTACGCACGTCAACTCTCGCTCTCTGTCTGTGTCAGTTGGTTCGGCCATAAATTTGAATGCACTTTGTCGCCAAGCTCAATGTGTCCCCAGTGCGCATGGCATAATATGCGGAGTACACACGAGGGAGAAGCCTCGTCGCCTCTTTGATGCGGCCCGAGGTCAAAGCAAATACTCCTCAACCGATACCTACACGGTTAAAGTGCAGTAAGCTTCGTTCTAGATGGATGGACGAATATGTTTGGGAGTTTTTTTTTTTTTATTTTCACGATGCGGGGCAGCAAATAAAGGGATTTATGGAAAATAAATGAAGACGAGACCCATGTGTTGGACACTTCGAGGGAACATTCTGGTCAACAGGATGATCGAATGTATAAACAAGAAGATGATCCAATTCCACTCGACCCACACACGATTCAATCGATCAAAGCTTTCGAAAGGAAGAAAACGAGTACAACGACCAAAGTAAATTGTCACACACTGCGCTCAAAAATCAACCCAATTGTCGAGAAGAGGGGCCATTCACAGAGATCAAAAAGGAGGAGGCAAGGCCGCTTATAAGCCAAAAGAGCGCGCGTAAGTAGAAAGTTTATCGTAAAGGTAGAGAGATAGAGAGAAAAAAGCGCGTAAAGAGTGCACACACACACACACGCACAAGGAAAGATCTAAAGGGGGTTCTAGATGAAGAAGAAGCTGGAAGAAGGGGGGAAGGCATAAGTGAATCGGGGAGGGCCGGAGGAGAAATCTCGAGCGTCGGTATGGCTTTGATATCGTCCACAATGAAAGGATGATGCGAAAGTGGCGGCTTGTCTGTCTCTCCCTCGCCCGAGGGAGTAGCGCTCTAACCGCCGGTAGAAAGAGACACAGAGATGGAAGGCAAAAGCATCGAGCACATTGTGCATGTATATATACATAGCGATGGGTATCAAACGCTCCGGCTAGAGAGCTGTTGCGTCCGCGTATGTTGTACCGATCAAACGTCTATTATTGCTCTGTTCCCCACCCCCTTTATATCATATCTGTGGGAGCTGAAGCTGATAAACTAAGTTAATGCACAATATGCACGAGAGACTCCCATCGGCTTTGTATGTAATGATTGGTTTTCGCGAGTGGGTTTGAGGGCTGATTGCAACGCCGAGGGTTCTCCCGTTAATAGTTGGTGATGTCGCAAGCGGGTGGAGGTAGCGGATTCATATCGATAAAGGATATTAATTGTTTGGTTTCGCGATTTTTAGTGGACTTTTGATGTATGTGACGTCGAGTCTATTATGAACCTGAAATTGGCGGCCAGCCAGGGGCGAATAGGTGGTGTCAAGGGGCCCCGTACCTTAACAAAATGAGGAAAATAAAAACCAGCCGCCGCTCAGAGCTACTATTAACGATATTTGATGAATATTTTAACTTTATTCAATGCCAGAATATGGCAAGTAAGAAGGTTATAAACAAATTATCCAAACATGTAAATGTCACTTTACTATGTAAAATCGTTTATAACTTGGCCCAGCATGATTTCAGACACTTGAAATTCAACACACGTACTCTTGACATATGATTAGCAAACATTATGGCCAACACGGGTGAAAAAATATTTATTATAAAGAAATTAAACAGTCAAAATATCGATTTTTAGTGGAAAATCGGCTATAACTTGGCCCAGCATGATCCCAGACCCTTGAAATTCAACACACGTACTCTTGACATATGATTAGCAAACATTATGGCCAACACGGGTGAAAAAATATTTAAAAAGTTATAAACAAATTATACAGGCAAAATATTGAATCTGAAATTGAGATGGGCCAAGGGATTGTCAATTTTTTGTCTGAAAATCGATAATTTTTCCCATTTAGATGATTTATATAATTCAAAATAACTTTTCACGCCCGTTAGCCTTTATATGTTCTATAATATAACAATAATTCAATATGTATTTTTAATTTCAAAAGTCTAGATCATACTGGGCCGAGTTATAGCCAATTTTTTAGTGAAAATCCATATTATACCGACTTACTTCGTTTATGACGTTTTAAATGACTTCTCATACGTGTTGTAGATAATATGTGTTAATTGTATGATATAAAAAGAGTACGTGTATTTAATTTTAAGTGCTTGGAATAATGCTGGGACAAGTTTTAACCGATTTTTCACTAAAAATCGATATTTTGCCTGTTTAATTTGTTACTAACTTTTTAAATATTTTTTCACCCGTGTTGGTTATAAAACTTGCTAATTATATGTCATTAGAAGAGTACGTGTGTTGAATTTCAAGGGTCTGGGATCATGCTGGGCCAAGTTATAGCCGATTTTTCTCTAAAAATCGATATTTTGCCTGTTTAATTTGTTACTAACTTTTTAAATATTTTTTCACCCGTGTTGGTTATAAAACTTGCTAATTATATGTCATTACAAGAGAACGTGTGTTGAATTTCAAGGTTCTGGGATCATGCTGGGCCAAGTTATAAACGATTTTACATAGTAAAGTGATATTTACATGTTTGGATAATTTGTTTATAACCTTATTATTTGCCATTTTCTGGCATTGAATAAAGTTAAAATATTTATCAAATATCGTTAATAGTCGCTCTGAGCGGCGGCTGGTTTTTATTTTTCTCATTTTGTTAAGGTACGGGGCCCCTTGACACCACCTATTCGCCCCTGGCTGGCCGCTAACTCTGGCCGCCAATTTCAGGTTCATGAGTCTATTCACGGGTATACTCCATACAGGGGGGCAATGTCGGAGTGACGTGCACTAATAGTCTAGTTTGGCGGGACTTCAAAAGCACTTGCTTTTCTGTACCGTGTGTACACGCGCATGGTGGTAGGTATTTTTGGTATTTTTCTCTCGTCGTTAGTCTGCGCGTGCAGTGACATGACCCGCGGAATAATGAACCACGTTATTTTTAACCCCTACCGCGGAATTTCGGCGAAATGAACTTCTTCGTTTCATCCTGGTTCAATTGAGGACTACACGTTGATGATACCACCATAGTCTTTATCATAATTCAATTTTTTTCATCAAAGATTGACATAAGAAGGCTGTAGAGAGAAAAATAGTTCTGCCACAGATTTTACACACTTGTGAGCGTGTCGAATCTGTGACATCCAAGTTTTCTCACTCCACAGCTTTCCGTCATTGGTTATTCCCATTCAAATGTGTCCAGTTTAATAGAACTGGTTAATCACTTGGTGCACCATAGATTTGGTTGTCCTTGTAACTATTATCTGATGTGTTTCATAAAAATCAAAAATTTTAATCACACACTTTAAACGTGTAATTGAACATGCTTGGATTTACAGTGAAAGGTACACGATTAAAAATTGAATTTTCAACGCCTAAATTGAAACTTTGGCCAGACGTCGTTTGTGAAACGGAATCCCATGGCATTACGATCGCATCCTGAAGTCGTTACCAATGCACCCGACACTTTAGTTCACCAAACATGTATGCACATTATATTCTTACCACACGCGTGGGGACATGCGTCCCGTTATACAGCAAAAGCCGAAAGGAGTGATCTTCGTCTATTTTTAGAGTCCCTCGGTCGCGCGACAGAAACTTCTGAAGTCCGCGTGAAGACGAAGAAGAAGCGCAGGGAGTTGTTGCCTCGTGCGCACTGGTTCTAAATTAAGACCTCCCGCATCTACACGCGCACACTCACCGCGACACTTGACTGTACACTCTTCCTAGGGATTTGGTGCATGCCACGCGTTAATTCTCTCGAATAAAAGAAGAGAGAAAAGTCACGCGTGTGCATGGGTGCAGTACATTAAAAAAAAGAGGGGAAAAACGGATTATGGACTCGAAAAGCAAAGAGCGACCTATACCCCCCTCGAAGAGCCCGTCACAACACAGATTTGGTCTTCAATACGAAACAGCGCCTCTGCCATTCTTTTTGTTTCTTTTTCCTCTCATTGTTTCCTTTCCCCTCGGCTGCCGCGCTGAATTAAACTCACTGCAGGCTATTGATGCAAAGCGCCAAACCCCTTTCCTTATACAAGCCCGTGTGTGTGCACACAAGTATTGCCCCCCCGGTTTTTTTTGTCCCTTCATATTAGGCCTTGCTCCTCGTCCCTGTCGGTGTCCCTTTAACCGATCCCGAAGCGCTTGAGCCTCTAAGTGTCTGGAAACTGTTGAGTGCACTCTGCCATGTACGAACGGATTCGCCTGTGGCTCTTTATCTCCACGCACACGTGTGTGTGTACGTTCGATCTCCCGTTCTTTCTCTATTCGAATGTCACCCGCTTCGGTGCTTCTCGAATTCCTTTGGGTACCGTCAGTTTCCCGTTTTTCATCGGCCACTACCTTTTTTTCCGATGAGACAGGTATAATAATTGATCAGGACGCGACAAGTGCTCAACGCCGGTGGCTTTTGTTCGAGTGAAAGGTCGAGAGTTTTCCGATTGTTGTCGAATGTCAAGTGTACCGCATATTGCCGTTCCCCTGGTTATTGGTGTTTACCTGGATTCGAGCGGACTCGAACTGTCGCTCTTGATTTTTTAATAATACTGGCTAAAAGTCGTGTTTTTTTCCATTCAGTTTTTATTTTTTTTTATTTTTATCACAAAAATCGAATTCCATAGAATAGGCATCGAAATTTTACGTATTTCATTTATTTTTCTCGATCAATTGCATTAAAACTTATGAAATACATCTATGACGATACTTTATTGGCCTCGAGCGCAATTCCGAAACAGCGCCCCCACTGAGGAACTTCAGAACGATTGATTTTTAATAGAAAAGGACAGTACTATGTATCATATATGCATGTAAACATGGAGAAAAATTTAAACACCCCCAAACAAACCTATACACGCATGTATCAAGCCCTTTTGATACATTGTAATACAAAGTACTGTCCTTTTTTATTAAAAACCAATCGTTCCCAAGTTGCTCAGTGGGGGCGCTGTTTCGGAATTGAGCTCAAATCCAATGATTAATTCACCATACGCAAACTTATAACATTTTTTTTATCTTTCGTTGTTCAAATAATATTCTCCAAAGTTAAGGTACAATAAAAATTTCCACTTAATCGACACCACGTGACTCAACGTCAGCCAATCAAACACTTGTAAAGGAGGTATCACCTATAAACCTCAAGGATTTTTTTTTTTTTTTTTTTTTTTTACGAACGAAGGACTCGTAAACCCGGGGATTATCAAAATTTCCGATGGTTACGAAATCCAAGCTTTTATTCGAAAGAAAGAAACAGATCGCATTTGGCGCGGAAGACAAGCGTGGCCTAATCAAATATATACATTTGAAACCCATTACCATAAATAACACGCGCTCGGGTAGAAGACACGCATGCGTATGGTTAAATTGGATTGCGACGTTTATACGTAGGGAAATCGCAAAGGGATACCGATGCGGGACGAAATAGAAATTTGCCGTGGGGGGGGGGAGGGGGGGTAGAGGCAAAGTTGATCGGTAAAACTAAATCGGACGTTCGGCGAGGAGCAATAAAGAGACGGCAAAAATTCACCTGGAAGGCATATTATAAACACACACACGAGAGCGCGGCGGAACATCAAATGATCCGACAGAGGGAGAGAGCAAAAACGGATGAATGGACGGTGTACTGGAGGAGTGAGGGGGGGGGGAGAGTAAAAACGCCGCGCGAAGCATTTTATCTTCCGCCTTCTGGCCGCGGGAGAGTGCCTTAATTAAGAGCAATTTCAGCGAGTTTCAGCTAATTGGCAGCCATACTGGAATCCCCCGAAGAAGACGGGAATACGTCGTCCTCGTCGTTAGCCGCAAGAGAAATTTCTCCTTGGGTGTACGAGGAGGAGACGCGCATGAGTTCGCGCAACTTGCCCCGCGGAATTTGCAATGTTTCTTGGTTTTTTTTTGTTTTGTTTTTTTTTTTCCAATCCTTCCATTTACGGGTGCAACCTTTTTTAATGAGACAAGTTCACACTGTTGTTGTTGGATGATGCTCTTTTTGCAAATTTCACTTCAAAGTCATTCGGAAAGGATTTCCAAAGTCGTGTACATATTATACACGTAGGCACAAACAAAGCCTCGGGGGTTTTTATTGAGGCACCCTTGGGTTTTACGGCGGAATGTCGGGTAGTTATTGGGAATAATCGAAAGGTCGGGGAGGTATTATGAAAACGGACACTTTTCACGGCCCGACAAATCGTCCGACCTAGAAATAGAGTCGGGAGGGAATTCCGGCTTTTATACCTCTCCCAAGGGGGAAGTACTGCCTCGCAGGAATCTCTCGCGGCATCTGCGCGAAACTCGTTTCCTCCTCCCTTCCGAGCGCATACATATATGTATGCTCGGTGGTGTGGAAGAGCTGTATATGGTTTTCCTCGAGGGAGCCCGGCTATTTTTTTTTTTTTTCCCTCGTGCGAGTCATCTTCGATTGTACGGTCTAGCCCGCGTTTCGCTTTCCCTCCACGTTTTTCTCATCTCACGACGCGTCCACGGAATAATAACCACGTGTTTTTGGAATTCCTTTTTTTTTTCCTTCGAGAATCGACATTATACAATTTTTCCGAAAATCGCATATTAAAAGGTAATAGAGAGATAATATGATATTATGAATGACGCGTTCATCGTTGAAACCACATTGGTACACAGTTGGGGGGGGGGGCTGGTAATATAGTAATGGGAGTTCAACCCACGCCAAGGATATACATAATAGTCTATATATATATACGCACCCGTGAGGATGCGTATGCAGAAACACGTGTGCGTTGTGCGGCGAGACGGACTCCCTTCATCCTATCTCTCTTTGCGAATGATATTAGCGAGCTTGCAGTGCGCCAGACGCGTGTGAATGTATAGGTGCGCATCACTTTTCGGACCAAAGAGGAACACGGTTCCGCTGCTGCTGTACAACGCGTTTCTATATTTTCTTATATGTACCTATATATGCGCACTCGCCTCCTTCCGTAATATGTTGTGAAGCGCAGCTGTTTGCGGCTTTTTCTCTTTGGTCCCTCCCCCCGCCCCCCGCCCTTTTGTCTCTCGTCGGGTTTCTTTTTTTTTCGTTTGTATAGTTTTTTTTATGTTTTTTATTATCATTGCACCGTTGGAAAATACGTGTATATGAGAGGGAGAAGACGTGGGAACGTCGATTACTTTCTTTACGGCGGTTTCAAAAAGTGCCAAGGAGTCGCACACGTATAGGATTTCTCTGTGTATATAATAACTTTTGACAAGTACTCGTACTTCAGTCGCGTGAATTGGATACTCTCGATGATGTTGAAGGATCGATATACTTTTCATTACGTTGTAATTAGAATTTTATACAAACGAATCATACGCATAAGGACACTTTTTTTAATTTTTTTTTTTTTCGCTGCAAGTGTTTATACGCGAGAAAAAAAATATTTTTTTTTTATTATTTGTCATAACACAGATCTGAAAAACATTATTTAAACGTTCGATTTAAAATACTTGACAATTAATCTTAGCATACACGATTAATAGTACTTACCTCAGTAACATTTTTTCTTACCAATGGAAGTAGTTATGGATGTAAAAAATTGTGTAAGATAGCTTGGAAGCATATACTACACGCAAAGTGCCAATCCAAGCCAAACGCAGTGGTGCAAAAAAAAGGGGGTAAGGTATCGCGTGAGCGTAAATGCACACGCACAAAGGAACAAATCGAACGAAAGGTGCATGTATGGCACAATGACGCGGCAGTGGGGCACAAAAGTGGTATACTATACATCACGGGACCCTCCCGAAACATTTACCAGCCAAATAGCCAAACCCCTCTGCTTACATGTATATGAAAACGAGAAACTCCGCGCAGCATCTTTCACCCTCCCTCTCCAGACCTATATAAGGTCGCAAAGTGCCACTTGATGCGCTCGCACCTATACGTGCAACAATGCAAAGTCCCTCGTTTGCTCCGAGTCATCATTATTTATTTTATTATTATTATTTTCCCGGAAAAGTTTCCTTTATCCTCCTGTGTGTAATTAAAACGCGAGAAATTTTAATTACGAAAAATCGAGCCGCGAGACGTGCATATATACGAACAATAACGCGTGCCTGTATGAACTTTTTGCTTACAAAAAAAAAAAAAAAAAAAAAAAGGGAAGGACCATTGCGCGTGTTTGTATATATGATAATCACGCGCAATTAAAAGAACCTAGAGCAGAGAGAGGGGGAAAAAGAGGGGGTAAGAAGAAAAATTTTATGCTTTACGAGAAATAGAATAAAGCGTATACGGAGCTCCACTACTCATATATACTCAAGGTCAGGCCCTGCGAGAACGGGGCTATATAGAGGGTCTGGTAAAGGAGAAATTTTTGTTCTTTTTTGCTCAGCTCTCGGACGAAGAGTTTGGTTATATAGACACGGCGATCTATACGATGATATGAAAGGGGGAAAAAAAAACATCATCGCATCACGGTTGAGCTAATAAACGCTCCTCTGCATATCGATCCTGTGATATTTTGTACCGCTCGTTAAAAAAAAAAAAAAGGTAAAAAGAGTCCAGACACGCCGCCGCGGCCGACATAAAGGCTCGGCCGCGCGGTGCAAGAGATTTTATTGCCACGGGAAATCCTTTCGCGAAAGCTGCACCGCCGGCCTTTGGCTGCCTTTTTAGCTGCTACTGCTTTTGCGCGGAGATAAACATCAAACGGAAGTCTCGAGGCAAGAGTGCATGTATATATATATATATGATATAGAAACGGAGAGAGAAAAATGTGAAGGTGAGGTATGGAAGCGGAAAAGGGAAGGATCGGAAGAGGCGGCTTTTTTCCTTGGGAAAAACATCTGGACGGTTTAATGTTTTTTTTTTTTTTTTTTTTTTTTTTTTTTCGTGTTGGGAATTTTCGAAATACCAACACAATAAAACGACGCGACAGGTGTGGGGAAGTAGATAATTTATTTTTCGTGTTTCGCAAGACCGGCAGAATTTTTTTTTTTTTTTTTCATTCGTACTCACAATGGTGTTGTGGTTTTCGAAAATTTTTGCGGTTCTCTAAATTGTCGGAATAATAAAAAAAAAAAACCATGCTTTTGAGTCAAAAGAGTTTCTATGAAAAAAAAAAAATATATATTTTCGAAGTTTCTCCGACAAAGAAGCCAAAGTTTCAATAAGAAAAAAAAAAAAAAAAAAAAATGTACATAAATAATAACAGACGAATTGAAGCGACGAACGCGAGAAACCTCGTGTATTATTTTTAATTGGAAGTTTTATAAGTGCCGGTTCTCGAGGAAGGGAGGGAGGGAAAAATAAAAAAAAGTACAGGCACATACGCAAGTGTCGGACGAAAAGGAAGAAAAAAAATCGCCGGGGCATTGAAACAAACAATCCTCGTGGAGCGACGAAATAAAAAAAAAGAAGGAGAAAGGCGTACACGCGCTCGCGAAGAGAAAGGAAGAAACTAAAGATAGAAAGGGCCGAAATAATAGGAAAAAAATAAAACCAACGCTCACACACATATACATTATACGCGCACACGTAAGTAGTGCAAAAGAGAAAAAAAAAAAAACAACAATAACAGAGCGCGAGTCTCCTCATTGTAAGAGGTGCCGTGCTTGCGCCTCTATTCTCTTTTCTCCGCTCGCGATATCTTTGTGTCCTTTGATCTGCGTCTATCGTCGTCTCGTCTCCCTTTTTTTTTTTTCCCTCGCCGGAGACTGTTTTTCTCCGTCGCCCTCCTCTTTGAGGGAGAAAGAGAAAAACCTACCCTTTTTTTTTCTTTCTTTGCACCCGAGCCGATCAAACAATCATGATATTCCACGTGAGTCACGATTACATGTACGCGACGACGGCGGCGGCAAAGTCTACAAAGGCGGCTTTGACCTTTATGTGCGCGGCACAGCACTTGCAGGGATAAGTTGGTGTGTGCGCTCGTATGTGTATACGGTTTAAAGTGTCACCGGCGGCGACAACGCGCGAAAGCGTTAATGTCTTATCTCCAGTGCAATTACGTTAATCGACGTACGGAATTTCAGACTGGCGCTTTTTTTCGTTATAGGTGGCTCTGAAGACTTTTTTTTTTTTTTCCAAGCGAGGGACAACAAAAAAAATTGTTTTTACCGCGTAAGCGATGATTTCACGTGTTTCAAGGATCGATGCTGAAAAAGTGGGTGGCGGTATTTTTTGATTCATTAAGAAAAATTAAAATAAAATATAACAATTGGGACATTTACGCTACATATTTGCTTTTTTTATGGTTTCCTTCCAATTATTAAAACTAATCTTATATCTTTCTTATTCAAAAATAAAATTTAGTTTTTAACCTTTTTTAAAATTATTTATTTCACTTATTCGGCCGTATTAATTATTGTTTTTTCATTTTTATTTTTATCCTCATATTACTTGTTTTGTTCGAGAGTATATAATTTTTCTATTTGAAGTATCAAATGTACATTTCGAGAGGTTGATTAAAACTAATTATAATTTCTGAAAAAACTAAATAATTGTTTTTTGTTTTCTACAACGTACAATCTTTATCAAATTTGACTTATATACTTGTAACAATAAATGTTATTTATAAAATTTTGTAAATAATTGATCAATATCATAAAATGATAAATAAATGCACTATTGCAGAAATTTGTCATGGATGTAATGTTTCGATCACTATTTAGGCTTTTGCAGCTCTGAAAATACTATACCGATACAAAAGTGTGATATCGTTTGAATGATAGTACCAAGATTTTTCGACGTAAAATAAAAAAAATTTTGTCTCGAAATATTTTCAAACTAAGATGCAGACTACCGAGATCGAGACAAGATATTTTAAAAACTTGTCTCACCGTGTCTTACAGTAGCCTCAACATAAATTTGTTAAAAAAAATTTTTTTTTCAATATTAAAAAAAAAAAGGTAAATAAATAAATTCTAATTTTCCAAGTATACAAATAAAAAAAAGTTTATGACAGCACCTTAAAAGTAACAAAACTAAAAATAAAATCCGAATGAAAAAAACCAGTAAAAAAAAGCAAATGGCAATAAACAATACTTTGTGCCAATTGAATCACGTAGCTATTGTACCGTTCCACAAAGTAAATTTTATCAAACTTGCCTTTCCATCGGTACACCCAAAGCCCCAAAAATTAATCAAATCACCAAACTCGTTGTCCAAACACGAGTATCCATCTGAAGCTAAAAAAAAAAAAACCCCTCCAGCAGCATGATCCATTTAAACGCAGAGTATCTACGCCTTCTCGCAACCCTCAAATTTACTTTGTACACACGCAAAAGCCCACTCTCCTCACCCAAAGCACAATAATCAAATTTCAAAACATCAAAAACGCCTCCCACGATCCTCTTATCAATCCAATATAACTGCGCGCCGTCACGGAGCTACGAACCCAACGGCACCCCCCCTCCCTTCCTTACGCTATACCTTATTCAAATCGAAACCCCCATCTCTTCGTATACACAGTATCGCTCTAAACGTCCGAGGAAAAATAAACTTTACTATTACTTCAAATGATTCTCCTTTCAAATCTCGTCCCACCACAATTTTCTTGCATACTTTCTAATCCAACCCTCTCGCATCACCCCGTGTACCCCCTCTAATTTATTCTTCGTTTTCTCGCAAAAGTGCTCCAAAGAAAAAAAAAACACTTAACCATCGATAAATCATTCTCAGCACGTCATCGAGGCTCTTAATTGACACAAGTATACTCTCCTCAGCTGCTGTCTGTTGGAAAAAACGTAAAACTCGAGCTACCCTAACGAGTTTTGTGTGTGTACACGAGCAGCTGCACTACCGCGTATATATACATTGATAACCAACAGTCCCAGCATACATATCCGGCATCGGCGGCGTTTTTCCCTTCATCCGCAACACCCTCCTCCCCGAGAAATGACGGCTGCAACGGCAAAATCGTGTTTACCAGGTCTTGACCCCTGTGAGTGAGAGATAAAGGGGGGGTTGGGTGGAGTAGCAGCCTACTCCCCCCCACCCCACCCTTTGTCTCTCTGGGTGTAAATACGCGTGAAGTGAATCAGAAAGGCGGCAGAGATAAAAGGGAGACGCGCGCGCGCGCACCCCGACTTTTTCCTCCCTCTCTCTCTCTCTGTCTGTCCACCTTTTGGTATATACAGTGTCGTCGCTCTTTCCCATTGGCCCCATTGTTCTCTCTCTCTCTTTTTTTCAAGCGTACTTTTCTCTTTTTTCTTTGCCGACACAGACGCACTTTTGTCCTCCGTCCCTTCTGCTGTACATACGAACCCACTTAATGCTGGAACCTTCAATTTGTCGCTGATTAGGTCGCATTTTCCCAACCCCTCCCCTCCCCACTCCTCGACCTATATACATCGCATAAGGCCCACGACGGCGACGACCCTGTATATTTAGGCAGTTTGACAAATGAAGGCTGCCGCCGTTGGTATACGTTGTTGACTCGAGTGACCCCGGAACGAAATATGTTTAGGTTGCAAAATGGGCCGCGTAAGAAAAGATTTTACGTCATCTCCGTAAGGCAGGGAAAGGGGGAGAGGGACGATGTTCTTTATGGTATATACTTGTACACATAAAGTATATAGTCCCAGGGCGGCGAGATCCAAGGAATTAAGAAATCTCGAGGGGCCTGTCGCTCCTCTTTCATACATATAATCTGTCCCACCGGTCCCGCGTAACAAAAGCTGTGTGTGTGTGTGTGTGTGTGTGCGTGTTTTAAGTGACTGCGATTTTCGTGAGGACTTTATGGCTCATGTACGACCAAACTCGGCGGCGTTGTTATTGTTGTTGTCGTGGTGCCGCACGGTTTTGACGAATGTCTCTTCTGTTTCCGTGTGGCGCCAATGGGTAAGTGTGTAATGCCCGTCCCACGATGTAACAGTTTTCCCTTCCCCTGTGACATCTGTGCGTCAAGAGACGATAATCTAAGACAAAATGACTTACTTAAAGATTTTAATTGCATCGTTTTGCAAAATGAAGGGGATAATAACGTGATCGTCTATAGGTACCACGGGGGCTCTAGTGGGTGAGCTTGAACGGGTAATTATGCGGGAGCGCGAGACCCATGGGCTTTTTCCGTCCGACCGATACATTCAATGACAGATCTAATATCGAAAAGGGATGAAAAAAAAAAAAATAAAAAAAAAATTAACCAAGAGAACCGACCGCAACTAATCAACCACTTAAAAAATATAAAACGAGAGAGATAACGTATCTTTTATATGTACCAGTGAGCACGAGAGAGAGTCCAAAGATTATACGCCGGCATCATTAAAAAGATCGTGTGTATCCCTCCCCTCTCGGCCCACCTCGTCGTCCCGGTAAGTTTATTAATAATTCATTAGGCCCCGCATCGGCGACAGCTTTGCGTCTCCTCGTTTTTTTTCCCCCCCTTCTTCTTTCTTTCTTTCGTTATTATCATTATTCCTTCTACCATTTCTTAACTTCAAAAGTCCAAAACCCACGCTCGGTCAAATGATACATCCTCCTCCTCCTTCTCGCTCACCACTTAAATTTTACAAGATTAAACTTGCGATTTTTGCCTTCCCTCCTTTCCATACTTCGAATTTTCTTTTTTTTTTTTTTTTTTTTTTTTTTTTTTTTTTTTTTTTTTTTGTCGCATTGGTATTCGCTCTTTGCAAGTTCTTAGGGGTAAAGAAAAGCGATTAGAGAACCTATAGAGAAGAAAATACGTACGTAATTTCGGGTCTTTTGAGGTGTCGATCTACTATTGACTATTTCAAGCCACCAGACGTAAATAAATGTAACGATCATTACAATAAACTCATAAAGTAAAGTACGTGAAGATGTCATTAACCATCATCAACATCGTATTTGTGTCATTTTACGGGAAATACCAGTTTATTCTGCTTTAATACTACAATTTGAGGTTATGGTACTGGCTTATTGAGGTTATGGTGGCACCTTCGTTTTATTAAAATACGGACATCAGTGTAACCACGATACTTGGATTTAGTAATAAATTCGTAAACTTTTATTACTTGTCGTCTACAATACATAGAGCCCTCAACAGTCCCGAATTATTACGCTCCGTTCAGCCGCACTGATGGTGCTTAATACACTTGCACACAACGAGTACTTATATAAGGAAGTAGTAGCGCTACGATCTGCGATTGAAGTTCAACCCTCTCTCCCCACTGCGGTACTTTTCCTCTTCCTCCTCCCTCAGTTCCATACATAAATATAAACACACGTGCACCGGATAAACCGCAAACGTATACATTAACACACACCTAATATCATCAAGCTCCGTTATCGTCTTATCTCTGTACTATGCAGTCCACCGTTTGATGCGGCTTCAGATCCGCGACCGCGACACGCATAGGACTGATTCACCTGTTACCCATTATATACATGTACATATGGATGATACTCACTGCAGCGCAGCTGTCCGTGTCCATCCGAACGTAATGTATATTAAACGCGCGTACGTATATATACGCGTGTATAGCTCTCCTCTCTGTCATTAATTTCACATTTTCCCTTTGATTTTCGCCGGCCGATTTTTCCTCCGAACGTTTACAGCCCCCAGAGAACCTCCCTCTCTCTCTTCCTCTGATGCATTTAATTACGCGAGCGAGCGTCTCTCGAAAACTGGTTTGGTCACGGAACACACACACATATGATACAACACATATAGCCGGAGACCCGATTATATATACCTATATGTTCGTACCGAGTTCGTACGGCGTACCGACATATAATGCCGGGACTTATCAAGATCTCGCAATAGCTGCACGGCACAGCAAAAGAGAGAGAGAGAGAGCCCCGTGCACGGCGGAAATCATCAAAGAACTCCTTTGAAATTTACTCGGTGTCCTCGCTTCCCTTCTTCCCTCCTCTTTCGCTCTCTCTCTCTTGCCATGCTGTGCCCCACCTACTTCATCCGCTCCTTCTTCTGCCTGCTGCTGCTGATGATGACGGTCGTTCTCTCTTACCTCTTCCGACACGCGCGTGTACGTATTAAGTATAATACCAAGCTAGCTTCTTCTTCTTCTCGAGGAAGTTTTCTTCGACCTCCTCTCGGCTGTCTTCTCCTCTATTCTGTTTCTTTATTTTTTTCCTCGATTCGAGAGGATCGGTATCAAACGACAAATAATCCGAGAGACCATAGCCTGTAATGGGGGGGATGAGGATCCTAGACTCTTTTCTTCCTCATATACTCGGGATCGAGTGATTCTCTATTCGTTTTCAGTTTGCTTCTTTTGCTGTTCTGTTTCTTATTTTAATGTGGACGGGTGTGTTTGAATTTTTACTGACTACATTTAGATAACAGTCCGAAAGAATGGAGGGCACTGAGCACTAACCATTGATTTGTTGTAATTGATTTTCAGGTTCGCAACTACAGTTAATATAAGACAGCCGCGGTCAAGCGATTGATGCAAAACCTCGCAAGTAAGGAGTTGGCTAGTTCTCGTTTCAGACAGAATAGCTGATTTGGTTGTTTGGCTCCATATATAAGAACTTAATGCAGCTCTCTTACCTTACAAAAGGTGTCACAAGTGAAATTCAATCCCTTTGGTTCCACTTCTGACACCAACTGAGACACACCTTCTTGCGTCGGTTCCAAAGTATTAAAATTAGAATATATGCCCAATCAGTAGCTTCAGCAAAATAGACTACCAGCTAAAAATGGTATCAAGAGTGGAATTCAATCTTTGGTTCCACTTCTGACACCAACTGAGACACACCTTCTTGCGTCGGTTCCAAAGTATTAGAATCAGAATTTGGGAGCAGAATGGATGAGTAACTTCACAACTTTTCGGTAGAATGGTGCATTCTATTATTCAACTTTATTTATCGAATTACCCTATCTACTGGAGAACACACATAGTTGTTACGGTGTAACTGTGTCCCAAATGGGATTTTACTACTTTGGTCCCACTTACGATAAGTACGGGAAGTGGGCAAAGCCGGATGAAAGACGAAATTATAGAAATATAAAGTTAAAGATCAAACTAATTAATTTTGCGATCCTCGTGCGGTAAATGCTCCATCACCGCGTTTCTAAGAAAACTTTATAGAGTCAAAGGGTAGGAGAGGGAGCGTAAAATTTGTTTTTTTTTCCTCGTTCAGTCATTCATTGAGATACACGTGGGCGCGCGACCGCGACGGCAATTAATTCCAATGATAAACTTTCGGGTAGAGATTCCGCATTGTCACGTTTTGGTTGTGCGCCTATGGCTAGATTTTTTGTTTGTTTTGTTTCTATTCAGCGTGTCTGGCGAAAGAGAGAGAGAGAGAGAGATCCGCTATCGGCGAGAGAGCGGGCACACAAAGCCGCAGCGCGACTCTGATTGATTTACAGCTCGAAAAATTGTATTAGGCCTTGTACGCCGCGTGTGTCTGTGCGCGTAGCCATAAAAATTTTTCTCTTTTCTCAAGATTTTATGGCGTGCCGGGTCTGATAGTGATTTCGAGGAGGATGTTTGTTTGTGGGTATACATATATATGCATGCATCCACATGAGACGGGCTGCAAGTGTATGTGTATATATATATATGTATTTACGTAGACGCTTATCGTGAATTTGATTTCGGGGACTTCAAAGGTAAGCGCACGATGTCGCTGTCGGGTTAATAGTTATTATTATCATTGCCGTTGGGTGTAATATTTTTCCTTAGGGAGTGTGTGTGTGTATAGATCTTGTGCTGCACTCGTGTACAAAATGTATGAAGTAACAATGAAGGTATACCAAAAGCTCTATACGCATACGTCGTGGTAACACACATGCGATGTTAAACATACCGATGTATCGATCGGGAAGTGTATTACATGTTTGCGCAATAAGACAGGGGTTGGCAACTATACGTTATAATTTGTAATTGACGTATTATCGGGGGCGAAATGACTCGATATGGTTTAATCAAGGCAAGAGTGTACATACGGTGTATAAGCGGAAATTTTATATGAAGAAAAATTATACCTATATACCCACACAGACACCGTGGTATCTCCAACAGCGATAATTGAATAAACTTCTTTGACAATGGTAAAAAGTACATCCCTATACTGTATATATCCCCTAAGTAAACCCACATCTCGGGAGAGTAGTATATATACATAAATCTCTCTCCCGCATGTGTATACCTATACATACAGGTATAACACACCTTTGATAGCGCATGTACAGTCGCCGTATAGTCGTCTGGCTCCGGGTCCCGTTAACGAACGACGCCATTAGTAGTCCATACGGCTCGCCTCGTTTTTCTCTCTCTTGCTCGCTCTCTCGCATTAACATATAATTTTACGCGAGGGGGAAAAATTATAGGCAACTTAGAGCGCTTTCTGGCTTGCAGTAAGAGCGAGAGGGAGGGGGGGGGCCGCCGACGCGGTGTTTATTATACGGGGCGAGCGAGCATTAAATCGGCCCCGATGTTGCGCTGAATTTATATACATATATACATACGAGGCATATACAGAGAGCGTGTTGCTTTTGCCCACGGCTATGACTGCCGCTCTCTCTCTCTCTCTGTGGTTTATCTGTGTATATACGTATAATGTGTAAGCTGCCGGAGAGAATTTGGCGTGTGTGTATGTATATGTGTACATGTACAGCGGATCGCGTGCTGCGTCGGCGAGATCAAAGGAAAAACGCGCAACCTCCTCCTTCCCCTCCCTTTCTCTTCATTGCCGTGTGCGCATTTTCTCTCTCGCACTCGCTCCATAAGTGCACGTGCGCTATCACCAACATTTAATACATACCTATATACACACACTTTTTTTTTTTCGATCATTTGGTTCGAGTGTTTGTTTGTTATCAATTTTTTTTTTTCTTTTTTTCTTTTTTTTCCCTGACGCTATGTAAAAATGTGCGTAATAGTCATGTGCGTACTGTATAACTACCGGGCATATAAGTATACTACAGAAGTTGTTTATCGAGGGGCGTTTGCATTATACACCTATCGGTCATTTTTTTTTTTTTTTTTTTTTAATTCAACACCATCGCTCTGGCGCCGGTACATATGAAAGCGTTTTATCGGCTCTACAATCACTCATCGCTTTTTTTTTTTCTTTCTTACAATATATACAGACACGTTGCACTTATTGTCTCTCTCTCTCTCTCCCTCCCTTTCTCGCTTATATATTTATATACGTTCGCTCGAGAAAGTTTATATACATATACACACAAACACACAGATGTATTTATAACGTTGGCGGTGCGCGCAAAAGTTTCGAACGACTCAATACACCATACATAACATAATATGCAGTGTGCGACTTGACGCCCCTCTCTTATTTTGCTCGGGCAACTTTTTCCGCTCGGACAATAGCCCTGAGCAAAAGCGGCGCTCAAAAGGTGTATATATATATACGGGAGGTGGTGTGCGAGGGGGAGGGACCGACATCCAGCCACTATACTACGTGCGCTCTCTCTCTGCTCTTTTGATGTTTGCCGCTATGTACCACCGGCGCACCGCGCGGCGCGAGCAATGTACACACACATATACGTATTATACAGGAGAGAGCGCACGACATCCGGAATTCGTTTGAGCTAATTATTAACGGATTAACCGCTGCTGCCCGGCCAGCCATCAAGAACACATATTATACCAACGTTCGAGCGAAATCGTTGCGGATTATTTGTTCCCTTCTTCCCCTTTATCTATCTTTTTTTTTTCTTACTTAGCTGGTGTTCTCTTCCATCCCTCGGATATCGGTTGTATATTTCCTATATTTTGTTTCTCTCTCGGCAAGCTCGAATGACGTATGGCTCGTATAGGCTGTAAGGATGCCGGTGGGTTATTACACGCTTTTAGTTTTTTGCTGGGACGATTAAGGACTCACGAGCACACACGAGAGGTAGATACCATGGATGCGGGGGCAGAGTGTTATATAGGCGTATAGCCTGGTGTGGCCTTTGCTTCTTCTTTTTTCAAGCAGAGAATAGTAGTAGTAGAAGTGCGTTGTTTAGGGTGCACGGTGTGAACGCTTAAATTGAGTTATTGCCGCTTGGCTGAACCTTTTGATGTATGGGTTCTTGTGCAAAATGATTGTTTTTTTTTCTCCTTCTCCTATATACTTGTAAACTTGGCTGGTGATGATGATGACGATGATTGCTGCTGGAGTACAAAAAATCAACGACTGCGTCATGTTAATTTTTTTTCTTTTTCAAAAAAACAAATTGTGATACTCGAAGTATAACGCAGTAACAACATTGTATATTTCAACAAATGGAATATCTAATGCTCATTATCGAGACGATTTAAGTTTTATGCTGCGGGTGATTCTAAATGTACAACGCTTGATATACATTGCGGCACTGTAAGCCCTGCAAACTTGAGTTAGGAAAATTGTAATTTATAATAAAAGGTAAATAAAAATCGCAAAATTTACGGAGTACTTTTCGACAAATCTAAAAAATTACGTCGCTCTCTGAGTAAACAATCGCGCGTAGGAGCGACGATGCAGTTGTGTAACGTAGGGAGGTTGGAGGGAAATAAAAGAGATTCACAGCTTCTGGATGTTCTAGTTTGTGCCGTTGAGAGACAGAAAATAAGAAAGGCAGTATACTTAGTACGAAGGTAAGACAGCAGTCTGTGGGTCGTCTCTACTGCCGATTCACCCAGGCACTTGACATAGTCGTAATTAATCCACCTGGAGCGGCACGAAACCTTTGGTGTCTCTGTTGTGACCCTTCCTTTGCCTCCCAACGTGACAGCGCACACTGTGACCTCGGCATGCACTACACCAGGTGTATCCACGTGGACGTCTCGTCTGAAGAGTAAAAAGGCCGAAGCCGTTGGCCAGATTGAATGTCTCCAACAGGAGATGAGATGCTTCTTTTTTTCTCTTCCCTTATCGTGGAGGGCCAGGCAGGGGGGTGCACATGCTCGATCTCCCTTTTCAGCTAGTACAGCAGTACTCTGAAGCTTGAATTAAAATCGAATTTCTTTTTAAAAGTCTGTTTGTAAGTAAATGTGTATACACATGGAGGCTTTTTTTCGCGCAATTCAGCTGTAGTCGTTGACACTGACAGGTGAGCCCTTTTTGTGTGACTCACAATACAGTGGATACGTATACGTCGGTGACGGATAAGGCTATTTTTGGCTTTTTTTTTCGGATGCACCACTTTGACGTCGTTGCCGTACAGCGTCAAAGAGACAGTTGCTCGTAGTGCAGTTGTGATTATTTGTACCGAAATTTTACGGGGCTCGCACGAAAGCTGGAACATCAAAGGACATCACAAACTGCGTAGATTATACGACGATAAATCGGTTAAAGTATACAAATATAAAAAAAAAAAAGTACAGCAGAATAACGTTAATTAACATGTCTTTTTCTTTCAAGTTAGATGTACATCAGTTGGCGCTAACTGTACAACGCATCAATGAGAAAAAAAAAAAATGATTAACCATCACAAACAGCGCCCCCAGAGTTTCTCACACGACAACGACGACGTCATGAAAAAACATCCAACTATAATATTATACACTTAGTCGTCTGCCATGCACGCGTCGCTAACGATTTTCTCATGGAAAGCTCATATATGAATGGACATGCGGCGGACGAGTCACTCACATGTAAAAACAATCAGCATATTATGTGCTTCGCGTACTTGTACAAATATGTATGTATAAGCCGGGTACGTAATAATACGAGCGGCTAATTGCAACTCGTGTTGGTTGCTGACTATAAGCACACACATACATGTTTCACTCACGCGTCGAGTCGCCGACCCATTGATCATCCGAGTACATATTCGTTCACATACATATGAGTATATATACATATTGGTTTTTCCGCGACTCCTCTCCCACTCTCTTTACTGGTGGCGACGGCGGCCTTTTTGACGCCGTTCATCATCACACTCACACAAACACACATGCTCGTACAATATTCTCGGAATTTGTATGTATGCTCTCCACCTCTTTCTCGTTGTCCCTGTTTTTTTTTTTTTTTTTTCTTTTTTTTTAATTTCGTTAATTGCGGCTTTGCCTTTTTTTACCCTACTACTACTGCTGCTGCTACCACTATACTCTCTTTGGTGGTGCCGACGACGACGATGAGGGCGATTACGCAACTACGTCGCAGAGTATTATTACGATATACTACTTTAGCGTGTTTTTGTATGGATATAAAGTGGACGAAAGACGTCTAGAATACTATATCATAATAGGAAAGGCCACACAATGTGCTTTACATACTTATTGCGAATAAGCAGAAGTACAATTTAATACGAGAGGAAATAGGTTTCCAAGAACGCATGCAACGTCTCATCGCGGACTGTTCGATACCGATTAAATATTGATAGCTCAGTCAATCGATATGGGTTGTCTCAGGGGTATTATATGTAATGTCACTGCAACAGTGTACGTTCAAAAAATAGTTTATTGTAAATTAAACAACACATTGGAAAACAAATAAATAATATATTTTTTTAAATTCCTTAAAAACAAAACCAATAGTTCATGGTCGCAACCTTCCATCCCCTTCAGAATGTGATGAAAATTTGCCCACGAATCGCAATCGGTCATAATATGCGAATCTTTCACCGATTCCAACTGAATTCCCGACATTCCGATCGCATAACTTTTTTAAAAGTCCCGGAACTATTATAAGGTTTAAACCTTCGTGTGGCCGCTGCGCAGCATGAGTTTTGAGAACCGTATAGACCCAAAAGCTTCGTGTATACAAGCCAAGGAATCTCGTTCTCCATTGCCAGAGTATATAATATATCTGTATACCTTGGAAGATCAGCGGTAGTGAATTCAAGTGAAAGAGCGAGAAAAAGATCTTTCGTTGCCCCTATGTGTAAGAATCCCCAAGAGCGGCGGCAACACACGGTTCTTCGGCTTCTTTTTTCTTCGTTCGTTGCTTGAAATTCGGCATCTAAGGGTCCGACGACCAAGGATGCCTGAGAGGAAGAGAGAAAAAGGACAAGGCAGTTTCGTTCTCTCTCTCTCTCAGAATGACGAGGAGGAAAAACAGACGGTGAGCGAACAAGAGCAAGAAAGAGAAAGACTGACCCGAAGGGAGGAAGAAGAAGATAATAAGAGCGAGTGAGAGGACTTGGCTCAACGCGTTTATATGTGTGTGTGCGCGCACACTTGTGTGATATGTAGCTGAAGAGCTGCTGCCGCTCCGTTCGAACGCTACTTCACCACAAGGAAAGAGAACAGGGGAAGGGGAGAAAGGGAAACGACAGCTGGTTCTCCGGAGAGCGCTTATGGTCACTGGTTGTTCCTGATGCGGACTCAGTTGCGGTGCGATCACAGCGTAGGCCGGTCGTTGTATATAGGCAAAGTTTATAGAAGCCCCGTAAAGCTTCTCTTCGTGTATACCGACACGCACGCAGTGAACGTTATAAGGGATACTTACACAGCTTGAACCATTATTCTATATACTCTTTCTCTCTTTTCGCTTCGCGCCTCTTCGAAGAAACGTAAATAGCTTGTAGTGTACGGTGCCGCCTTCTTTGAAATCCACCGCCAATTCCCCCACCGACATCACCACCATTCGGCAGTTGATGGGGATTACAACCCTCGATTTTCGGGAAAAGCTAATGAGCGATACTAGCGCCACGAGTTTAGTTTCTTCTCCAGTGGGGTGCATGGGGGTTCCCCTCTTTCAGTCGGGGAAAAATCGTCGCAGTGTCTGCTCGTATAGTGTGCAGATCCTTTATAACATTTTCCGCGGATGAAAACTTACCGACTATTTTTGTGATGTTTGTTGTCGTGGCTACTATTGTTACTTGACGCTGTTTTACGTTGTAACTATAGAATGTTTCTTCGGAGTGAAGTGAATTGTGTTAACGGAGAATGTAATGATCTGTGATTTTTTTTGTGAAGAAAATTGAGTGATCAATTTATAAAGTTTCTGTGTGCTGAAGGAATATTGTTCAAGTATATTTGAAGAAAAAAAAAAAAAAAAAAAACGAGTGAGCCGAATAAAAAAAGAAATAAGTGAGGTTAGGTGCTGGTGCTGCTTGGCCAAACATGTTTCCCATGAGTGGGGAGCGGCAGATCGCTTTGATCCAACTCACTCGAGCTGAAAGGCCTGCATTAGTGCTCCACTAATGGTTTTATATCTCGAATATGCAACCGCTCGGCACTCATGAGTCTAAGGAAGAAAAAGAGGTACTGATAAACAGCATTTTTTTTTTCTTCTTCTCCTCTCATTAAGTATTTCCTTTACATGGACTTGCGCTTTGATATTCTATTACATATGAGAAAATTAGTTGAAATTGAAGAGGAGGATCTCCGTTGAAGGTTTAAAAAATTAACTAATTTCATTTCCTAAAGTTCACACGTTTCGATTGAATGAGAATCCAGAATTTACAATACGCAAACACGCAGTTAGCCAATCAATGCCGACAAGTGTTTGGTGTGCGCCTCTCATCACTTTGGTGTGTACAGAGTCGTGTGCAATCGCATTAAATTTTTTATGAGCTCACATCAAAGGGACTCGATGATAGAGCTTTGCCCTCTTCTGGCGCCGACAAACGTAATTAATAAGACCCAGGCTCGGCGATCCATTTCCTCTAAGTAATTCATTAGACGGCCGCAATAATAGGTCATAGGGTCTGCAAGATCTACAAGGAACTTTCAGACTACAATCTGCGCGATATGTGTGTGCTACACTATCATATGAACACAAACGCGCGGTTCACGACAATTTATGTGTCTCTCCTTAGACATGCATGTTTGCCGTACACGAGTTGTTGTACACATATACGTAATCTTCGTGCGTTCGTTCAGTGCTCTCTCTTTCTACAAAAGAGCTTTCATCTACTATTAATGTTTTCCTGTCTTTTGTTCTAAGAGAACGCCAACCGTCCTCCAACTGTCGGCATTTAATTTTTCAAAAAGGCTTATTCAATGCCTTGGCTCGTGCATACTTTGATCTGACACATCGATTTATGCGAGTTTCGGACGACTCTTATACGTACACAACACGAAACATCCTTTGATGTTTAAAAACACTTGACGATCCTAATATAAATTCACTCGTGTTCTTTAATTAACCTGCACAACTGTTGGGTGTAGGTATAGTAAAAAGAGATGATTTTACCAACTTGATTTTATTTCTACGTTTACGATCATCGGAGAGCTTTTCGAAATGAAAAAAAAAAAAAAAAAAAAGAAAAAAAAAAGACTTGGTTAAAACAAAAACTTGAGAAACAGTGATAAGAGAAAAAACGCACAAAGGTAGGGAGGTGGGTGAAGGGAGGGCAAGGCACCAAGCGTGTTTATCACGTCCCTGGCCTTGCAGCTCGAGAGAGGAGACCGAAGAAGGAGTGGAACAAAAAAAAGAGAGAGAGAGCAAGCAAGAGCTCGGTGCACGCGGGTTCTTCAGAAGTTTTCTTTGAAAGATTCGCTCTCCTCCAGCGTGCCTCTCTCGCTCCATCTTTGGGATGTGTATATATATATATGTATACGTGCGTGTAAGTCACTCGCCTTAGCCGGACGCGATAACCGCGTTTATGTATATGTGCGCTGGCACAGCGTGAGCTCTCGGTCTCGAGCACATGTATACGCAGCCGCTGCCTCGGCCTGACTTTGAAGTTGGCCTCGTCTTTTTTTTTTTTTTTTTTTTTTTTACTGCTTACCCCGTTGGCTTTGCACGTATGACTCCTCCGCTCACTTGCTCTCTCTCTCTCTTTGTAATACCGTGATGAGCGATGCTGCTCGTGTTGTATTATTGTTGCAAGCTGCGGGTGTACGGCCATTCATGAAACTTTATGGAGCGAGCTGTAAGGCTCACCGTCTGCGTGGCATGAATGAGATTTTGGAAAGTGGCCACGTTTTGGATATGATACGCATAATTTTGGGGATTTGAATGAAATTGGGAAACTCGATCTGGACCTACACGTAGTGGCGTGTTATTTTAAGTTTAAGGTGGATTTGTATAACCGTTACGTGAATTTATGTTCTTTCAAATAGAACGTTTTTTTTTTTTTTTTGTCAAAATTATATAAGACTATGGTTCGGTAAACGAGTCGTTGATTCTTTTTGATGTATTTTTAAATTGCTCGGCTTAAATAGTCCAGGCAGCCGATTTGGTTTACGGAGTACTGTCAAACACCTACTTACTTACATTCATAAAGACCTTATTCATTTATGTATACTACTATAACAAAAAACCCCGGGTTCTGCCACAAATAAAACAACTTACATATTAGACACATCTAATGATAAAATTAAATCTGTGAGACTATTCCTTATTTTTATGAACAATTGTATGCAATTTTCTGTTCGATATTCCAAAAGTTATAATATTACTGCTTTAGGCTTGTTCCTGTCCTTCATGCCATCATACCACATAGATTTGTTTGCGAACATTTGATTCTCATTTTGGTACAATCCAGTTCTCTTGTACTTAAATCTACTTTTGTCTAGATAATTACGTACATTAGAATATACAGCATGACCAAATCGTACCAAGTGGTCGCAAAAAATTATGTACTTCATCAATACACATGTTGTCACGAAAACTTTGGTTCGGTTCCACTTTTTCATTCCACACAGACATCTAAATCTTGGTTACTTATAAATGATTATTTATCTTAGGAATGTGAAAAAGTATCCAAAAAAAAAAAATCCATACAGAAACAGAATTTTCCGCAGTAAAAGACACCAAGCTCTCTTTCTCTTTTGAAATTAAATTAAAGGGATTAAAAAAAAAAAAAAAAGATCTGAGAGTTTTGCTGACAAGGATCACGCGGACCAACTCACTTGGGAAGTCGCGTGGAGTAAAACGCACGCGTATAGGTATATACATGTGTATAAAGCACGCGCGGGGAAAGTCGTCGGCCGGTCGTCGGCGCCAGGAGGGACTCGTCATACATATACATGTATACAGACGTACAACATCACAAGAGGAAAACGTCGGCAGGAGAGCCTTTGACTGCCTCTCTCTCTCTCCCTTTCGGTGACTTGGCGACGACGCCGACTTTTGCCCCAATGGTTAAACACGAGCGCGAGCACTACTTCGAGTGTATCACGGAGACAAGTGCGCGCGTTTTCAATGTGTATGCATATACGTATATAATTATGTACCTACATAATCGCGGTCTCTCTGTGCAACCGCGGCGGCAAACGGTGACGTAAAAGGGAGGAAAACACACGGCACTTTCGAGAGGCTGTGATTTTTCCTTTGACAGTTAGCAGACTTGTTTTCGGCGCTGGTCGTGCGGACGTATCCTACTACACTTGTTACTCCTTTCTCTCGCTTTTTTTTCTTCTCTCTCTCTCTCTCTCTCTCTTTTTCTCTGCCTCTTTTTTTTCTTCCGCTGCACTCTCGTTTTGACGTTCAAGTGGAAACGTCGCTCGATTGTCCGCGCGTATTTTTTCTTCCTCGTTACTTTTCAAGCGTCGTGTATTCAAATTTCAAAAGCTCGCGAGTTTATTTATGACTTCCTGTTCGGTTACCGCGACCAACACCTTCCGAAACGCGAATTTCGAATGGGGGCTACATCGCAGCGTGAATTCAATCTATTTGGAGAACACTTTGTGATTTCTCGTCCCTTTTCTCTATCTCTCTCTCTCTGATCTGTTGCGCGCGTGTAGCTTTAATCTTGCACATTAGTTGGTGAACTTGTAAGGTATCTTGTCTCGTGATTTTGTCGAGTCTTAGTGGACGTACTACATCAACGCACCAGTTTCGCGTGGTGCTCGTAAATTTTCTGTATTCTCGTGCTTCTAGGGGGGATAAAACATAATGAACTGACGCTGATAAATACGTCCTTTGGTTAAAAGGAGTTACGTAAGCGAGAAAAGGGTTGTTTGCTCTCTTGGTACCCTCCAAATCGATATTAATAGATAGATTTACCACTCTTTCAATGGATGAAACTTATCACAAAAGTTGAGTCACTGCCTTGTCAATACTGTACTTTTAACAAAGGTGGTTATCGTGAGTGTACTTAGTAAACTTGAAAAATAACTTGTCGAGAACTTCAACTGAGTCGATGAATTTTAAAACGATATAAGGCTAGGCTTCATTAATGTTATGGTTATTTTTTACATGTATCTTTTTTGTATGATTCTGTAGAAAATTAAGCATCTTTGCTATTTGATTTTTCGCAAATTATGTGCCTCAACCCTCTGAAATTTGGATTTGTTGTTTGCAGTGATACAAGCAAATATCGCACAATTGTTAGAATGATTTTTGAAGAAAACGAAACATCACCATTATCCCCTTTGATTATTCTTTAAACAATACCAAACCTGTAAGAAAGAAAAGAACTAAAATGAAAATTTTAACCGTAAAACAGCAGTGGCCCGATTTAGACTAGTTTTTTTTTTTTTTCACAGAGAATTCCCTCACACGTTTGGAAAAATTTCATGCCAGTTTTTGCCACCGTGATAAGCCCATCCGCACATCCGTCCCTACATACCAGTAAAACGACCAACCTAACATTGGCGCGAGTACAGTTGGAAAAAAAACAAACAAAAAACTTCTCCATACGGTTCGTCACCGTTTTCTAAGCACCGCGCTCTCGGTCTTTCCCCGATAACGGATTTTCGCCCGAAAATTAAAATATTTCTGAAAAGAGACCTCTATACCCATCTATTCTCCCTCTCTCTCTCTCTCTCTCTCTCCGGGCGGTGGAAAGGAGTTGCGCCTATCTCGCGTTTGCCATCTTACATTTTTGTACCCTGCATTATATATCCTCCCTCTTTCTCTCTCTAACGCTTATACGTACGTTTCATGAATAGGGAATAGATGCGCCGCGATATAACCAGGCAAAATCCGCGTATTACAACCTTTTACGCGTGGGCTAAAAACATCCCGGTACGTCCAAATATTTTCGAGAGACCTTCTCCTCGGGAGATCTCTCTCGCGGATTAGGCCCATGTGGGTGGTGTGTTGTTGGTGTGGTTTCCTCCTATACGGTCTCCCCTGTGCACGTGTATATATACATATATATATACATATATTTTTTTTTGCTCGAACGTCTGCTCTTGCATGCTACATACGTATGTATATATTATGTGAGAGGCAACTCTCTCGAATGTGCGTGTATATGCTTTTGGCGTCGCGCCATCAGCTTTCATCTATCACCGCGCGCTCGCGTATGCGTTATATCCAAGTCTTGAAAATGTTTTTACATTTTTGAAACGTTGTATACCGAGACAAATTCAGAGACTGATTTTTATAAGAAAAAATAGTACCACGTGAGAAGTCGGAAACAAGGAATTTTCTCTCGAAGAAAAAAAAAAAAAAAAAATTCTTACGTCGAGTTGATGGAATAAGAATTATCGTTTGAGAGGAGGATGAATGCGAGGTAAGTTTTTCGAGAAACGGCAATCAAACCGCTGGCAGGGCTTCAATCGTAAGATACTACCTAAAGAGTGTGTGTACAGAGTTCCCTTTGAGCTTTTACCGCGGCGCCCCGGCTCTTTTATTTACCTTCTCGGGTACACGTGTATACGCGTTCAAGGGTTTTCTTTTATCTTCGAACAATAAAAACCATAACTCAGGACTAAAACTGGATACCAAAAGTCTTATCTCCAGCGGGTATCTGTACGAATTCCCGAGTGCGGGTGTAAACAATGAAAAGCGTTATAAAGAGAGATGTTTGGTACGCGTACATGTGCGAACAGCGAAAACACAAGAAGAAAAGGAGTTGTACAAAAGAAAGGCCGGTCTCACGGATTTATACATATATATATGTGTGTGTTATTTGTCCACGATTACAGTCTAATTAGATGACAAGAGGTCGCTCGCGTCTGAAGAGAATTTAAATGCGAAAGGGGAGTGGCTGGAGCTCCCTCTTCTTCCCCTCCTCACGCTTCAAAGGATCACGAGAGATTAAGGGAGAAGAAGTGGGGTTGCGCTGTAGAGTGTACATTATGGTGGTTTATTTAACGAAATCAAATATTCTTGTGAATGATTTCCACGTCTAATTCATTGGAGGAAAACCAATTTCAACGTCTATTATGTGGACTGGAGTCGTAAATAGATTTCCTTAGCACCCCCCGTAACTTCCGGTCGACGGTTCCATATACAAGTCCACCGGCGTCGTGTCTATACACTTCTAAACTCCAGTCACGCTTTTCACTCGCAGACGGCACTTTTCCTCAATGCTATTTTAAGAACGTCAACGTTAACCTTGACACTCGGTTATTTAATTTCTTGTTCATCCAATTTGTTTGTGGACAACAAAAAATTTGCAACACCCACTTATAGCCAACAAAGCCCTTGAGTTTGTTCAACTCCTCGCGAATAGAGGGAGGCGCGTATAAAGATATCGTTTGGTGGCTAAAAACGTCGGAGGAATTTCGTTTGAAGTCCCGCTTAAAGGAATTTCATCGGCATGAAAAGTGCACGAGTTTTCCCGAACGGGCGTGCTTAACCCGTTTACAAGTGCCGCGGGTTAAAGATTAAGGGACCGTTGTTTCGTTTGAAGGATTTTCGGCATATCGTCCTTCCCTTTGAATTTTTGGAAAATAATGGCATTCCTCCTAAATCATCGATCGCCAAATCCTTAACACTACATCCTTCATTGAATGAACTTCTTTTAAGCCACGCGCACTGCATTCTATTTCTAGCCTGCAAACTCCGAGAAGTCCTCCTATAGTGATACGTAGAAACCTCGGATATATACGCGTACAATAGCAACGATAAACATTCTAGAGCTGAATCGTTTTTTTTTTTTTTTTTTTTGTCTTCCTTTTTACATACGCTTACAGGTTTTTATGTGGTATACTCGTGCGTAGCGTGGTAACGGGGCCCTCTGATAAAAAGTGTCGAGCTTGGAGCTCCTGTTACGCTGAATCTCGATCCAAAAAGGCACGGGAGGAGAACCCGAAAGAGAAGAAGAAAAAGGGCCCAACGTATACGACGCAAGAGGGAGGAAAAAAAAAAGCAGCACGCGCGCGCGTGTGTACACGTATATATGTACGTGCGCCAGGTATATGCACCACAGTATTTCGTTCTCTCCTGTATTCGTGGTCCTTCCTGGAAATTCGACCTTCACCTTGTCTTCTATCTCCTTCTCGCTTGCTTCATATTATATACATGTGCGAGGCCGCGACGAGGAGAGCTTCACTCGAAGAAATGGGCCGCAACGGATTACGGGGAAACACGAGCGGACGGTGGATTCTAGGCTGCGATCATACGGTTATTTATCGTCGTCTCGACGGGGAGAAGAAAATCCCCCCGCGTTGACTCGCCCAGCGGGTTTTCCTGCGGGTCTACTCTTCTTGGAGCTTGGAAGTCATGTTATGGTGAATTTTGGCCAGTTGAACTCGGGGGGGGGGGGGGAGGGGGGCTTTTATTCTTTTGTTCATTACGGACTATTCGGCATTTTTTTCTTTTGTGAAACTTCGTGACTAGAGATTCGGTAACCAAGGTGTAATTGAACTTGTCGAACGGAATGTAGATACATGAACCATCAAAGCCTACGAGGATCCAAAACTTACGTATTTTCACGTTTAATTAAACTTTGGTAAATAACTCAAAAAGTTAGCATGAAAAAAAAAAAAAAAAAAAAAAAAACTCAAAGCCCACGGGGATCATTACTGTTTATTTCCTCTTTGATCGGTTGCTCCGCCTTTAAGCAATGCAGTCACGTTGCGTGTTTTTTTTAATTTTTATTTCCGACTTTGAATGAAAATAAAAACAGAAAAATGTTCCAAGGGACCCAATATGTACGAGGGGTAGGGTGAATTAAAAAGATGGGCGAAGGAGGAAAGGGAAAATACAAAACTCCGAGGACCACGCATACAGTATTCCCGAAATTTCACGTTCGTTATGGATTTCAGGATTTTTAATGCCCAAGCACTTCACAAAGATTTGCAAATTTTTTTCAGAGCAATTTTTGTTAATTATGTTTCTTCCTAATGAATTTGCCGATGTACAAACGTACCTTCCCTTGATAAGAAGTTGACTGAAACTGAAATTCAAGACATTTTTACATACAATAACGTCAACGATGACTGTTTATACAAAAACGTAAGCGTGCAAACTTTGCTGACACGTATACATGTATATAAGTAGATACACAAGAGGCGCTTGCTCGTGTGTCCCTTAAAAACATTGTATGCATGAGGAATCGACGGTTGACGAAGCAAAAGAAGAAAAAGGTAGAGATCCTCCCTCCCCCCCCTCCTCTCCTTGTGTCAATCGTATGTTTTGTCCATCCATCACGCGCCGGCTCACGGTAACGTTCAGAAGAGCTGCACGCCGCGGCTGGAGCCTCTTTTCTTTCCAGCTGCACATCCTGCATTCGTGAGCGGCGGCGGCTCTCTTTTCATGCATCGGGTGGTCTTGAAGTCTGACTATGCCTCCTCCGGTGCATCGGCCTTCCTTCATCCATAGCCAACCACAGATACCTATTATTTCCAAACTTTCGTTTTTTTTTTTTTTCTCTCTTTTCCTTTTTTTTTTTTTTTTTTTTTTTTTTCATTTTCTCACTCGGCTATTTTGTTTACTCTAGTTTTCTTGTTTTTTTTTTTTTTATTCCTCTACATCTATTGCGACAATACCAACCTTCAAATTGATTCTCCCAACACCCGGTGTAAAAATAATATTACCTAAAAAGGAAACAACCCTCCCAATGATCACCAGTCGACCTCACGGTGTAAGGCACAGTTAGAGCACTGTGGTCGAAACAATCGTCCTCGGTTCGAGACACCCTAAATCACATTTTTCAACAAAAGCACTGGTATCTCTCCCCTTCCCTCCTAAACTTTCCAACCATAACCCTGAACAACCCCCAATATACATCACAATCCTCCACACAGACCCTCTTTTTTTTTTTTTTTTTTCCTCCAATAATTACGTGACGGAAAATTTTACGCTACTCTTCATAAAATCTCTTTCCTTCTCTCATCTTTGCTACGTGTGTAAAATTCCGTGCCAAATGTATATTATACCAAAGCAAATCGAAGCGACGAACGTAGGTATATACAGAGTGCATCTTGGACACCCGTAGCATATATAGCAGGCGGCGAAGGGAAGGCCACTAGCTGCGTCCGTCTTTCTCCTCTCGGGTACAGAGAGAGAGAGAGCGCAAGGCGTTCCGAAAACCTGTAATTACGGATCCGGCGCACATCAAGCGGCGCCGCCGCCAGGCCGCAGCTCATGCCTATATACATCCAGTTCTCTCCCCCTCTTACCTTTCGTATATCTCTTATTTTTTTACCCTCCTCCTCCTCCTCCTCATTCCTCTATGTTTTTCTCTAACTTCCTTTCCCTCTCTCCGATCCTGTTTATTCGTCTCCGTCACTCTCCCGGCTCCTCTCTCTCTCTCTCTCTCTCTTCCCTCGCTTAGCTCACTTCCCTCTGTTCTCTACCGACTCTCTCGCGCTTGCCTCTCCTCCGGCGCGCTCACAACACAGACTTATACCTGTTGGTTGCCCGACAGTGCAGGCTGTACCTAATATATATATATATACTTTTTCGGAGGAGAGCGGCGCAACGGATTTCTTTTTCGAGTCGGCGGCACACACACACACACACACCAACTAAACCTGTGGCTCTGAGAGTATATAATATATATTATATAGCCACGGATAAAAGAGGAAGAAAGAACAGACGCTGGTGCTCTTCCTATTTCTTATATGCATATATTTACTGTGTCTTTTTTTTTTTCATTTCTTGGATAAACAATGGCACGAAGAGAGGATTAGTCTCTTGCGGGTGTATTCTTATCGTCTGGTTTTTATCTTTGGTCAATAAGGGAAGACAACGGAATCCTAGCTCGTATCTTGGCTTACCACAAATAGCGGTTTTCTGAAACAACAAAAATAAGTTTTTTTCCCATAGTTAATTCTCGAGCGATACAATTGATTATAATATCGAGCTCGTGAATCTTATTGGTGGTACAGATATATACGTTAGAGAGCACTAAAGTACAAGATCAAAGCATCCTCCGTTCGCATGAAAGTTACGCCTTTTGTCCATAGTACAGCGCCATTGGTGACATCTAGAATGCTGTCGACACCTGTCGGGCCCAAACTTGAGAATTTGCTCTTGTAATTAACATGGAAAGACTTCGGAAGTGTCGAAGTATGTGCAACTCTTCAACATGGGACGTACAATTGAATTCTGAATCGAATAACCTCAAAGAAGTTATGACAAAATTATTTATACAATCATTCGACATTGTTAAGTTATGTTTTTGATATTGTTGGTAATACGCATAGCTACAATCGGCTTTGTTTATCTATCCCCTTCCTTTAGTTCCATTACAAGCGAATATACCCTCGAATATACCAGAACAACAATTGCGCGCAGCGACGCGAAAACAAGACTCAATTATTATCAGTGCAACAAATACTTTTTGCGGCCCATCATCATTCACCACTATATTATGTTACACGTATCCCTTTTTCCGATACAAATATAAGCTGGTGCACACAATCCGACGACGTGCCTTTGGTCGAGCCGAGAGATGGTCGCCAATGCACAACTGCCGGCGCTCCTCTTTCCCCCCCCCCCATGTATAGCTCCTTCATTTTTTTTTGCTCCGCTGTATATTATATATACTCTCTCGCTCAAACCACCGTCGGCTGTCCGATCAGTTAACAGTATATATACGAAAACACGAGGGTGCATTCCCTCTTCTTCTTCTTCGCTTTTGATTTGTCGGCCTCTTTTTGCCCTCCCTCCATTCATTATCTATCCTACCGGCCGGTTCAACTCTCCTCTTCTTCCTTCTCCTGCGTGCTGCCGCCGTTTGATCTATAGCATATATACACACGGGCTTCTGTAATTATTAGGCCCCGCGCTCTCTCTCTCTCTCTCTCTCTCTCTCTCTCTTTCTGTGATGACGACTACACTCGTGATATTGCATCTCTCTTAATGAGACCAATGAGTTATCTTTTTGCGCGTTTCGACGATTGCGCCCTTACAACGTTTTTTATTCAAAGTGTTCCAACCCAAAAAAAAAAAAAAAAAGGAGAGATGGAATTCAAAGTTAGCTGAGATTTCTTTTTCTTTAACCGTCGTTTCCTCGAATCGGTCGATCCGACTACGAGTTGCGATGTAACAATCACACACATTCTATATATAGCAGTTGCTTTGTACTTAAGTATCTCGATAAAAGATAGCCAGCCAGGACATAAGAGTGCGAGAGAGAGAGAGAGAGACTGTTCTCGGTGTATCGTACAAGTATATAAGTATAAAGAGGAAGACGGAAGTCGGCGACGACGAGCCGCAAGAGAAGGATGTGTGTGTGTGTGTGTGTGTGTGCAAGAGGGAGCGCTAAAAGAGCGGCATATAGAAGAAAAGGAGGAGGTGGAGGAGAACGAAGAAGAGGAGAGGCCGGTGCCCTGAAAAACTAGTAGCCCCATGTAAGAATGCCGCTCGACAGCCTCTATCTCTCTCTCTTTCTGCAAGATGCTGTATGTTGTGTATATATATATGTACGCGCGGGCCTTCCTCCTCCTTTTCTTCCATATTCTGTATATATATATATATTCAGAGGAGAGGTGCTTTCGAACCGCATTCGAGATAAACGGCCGGCCGGCTGCGTTTTCGTTGCGAAAACGAAAATAATGTTTATAGCTCTGCGGGTAGAATGAAGGAAGGAAAGAAGGGGAGGGGAAGGAGTGCGGTTTTTTTTGAGAGTTTCGGGGTAAATTATCGATGATAAGAATCCCCAAAGGGATATTTTAAACTAATAGACGGTCATGGTTTTTTTTTTTTTTTGTTTTTTTTTTTTTTTGTATTGAGGTTAAATTTTGGACTGGAAATGAAATGAAGATTGATTGCAGTACTTCGTTAAACCGTGTGCTATTTTTTTTTTGCAGTTTTTAATTGTTTGCTTCGACATTAAGTTTTAATCGATATTTATACAATTGATACAATTAGATTTGGTTGGATGATTTGAAGAATGTTGGGGTTGTACTTTGTAAGTGAATAAAAATATTTTTTTTTGTAATTATACGTTAAACTTCCATTTCTGCGAGGTTTTCTTTAATCCCTTCTACTAAGCTTCCCTTATCATTCATCACATTTCTTATGAACAATCATTCAATGTTAAGTAATTTCTAAAATGACCATAGTTGATGCTTTAAGAAGTATTTAAAGAAATAAAAAAAAATCATGCAGAATTTAAATAAAATTCGAATTACGAGAGAAAATACAATGAATGATTTGTATACATCATAAACTTGTTTGTTACGTTAATATAAAGCAAAACTGTAATAGCAAATAAAATCAATAACCGGCGAGTTCGTCCTGTTTGATCGATCCTAGAAATAACAGTCGGTAAAAGGAAACTGCTTTCGACAGTCGGTGCTTGTACTACACCAAGAACCACCTTATCTCAAGGCGCGTGCATTATCGAGCACTCGACGAGCAAAGGAGTGCATCCGTCGTTGCTCATGCCTCAATGGCACATACTTGCTGGCAGTTTCGCGCGCACCCCCCGCAAACTTGTATACCATTGTCAGGGTATGAAAAGGGCCGAGTTTTCGAGCTTCCGTCGAGTGATGGCGGTACAAGATGTCATGCTAACTTTGGGATTTTCGGTGTTTTATCAACTGATATTTTGTACACACCCTACACGTACGAATTTTTCAAAAAAAGTACGTACGACAAAAAACTAGGTTCCATTACAGAATCGACAAATGCATTTTTCCTGCAATATTTTTCATCATCTCGGCTGCGCTCGCGGAGAGAGCACCGGTGAAATTCAATAAAAATTCTTCGACAAAAACACAGTCCATAGGACGATTCTGCAACCCCCCCCCTTTCGTGTTATATATGTATACGCCCGAGCGAGCACGTACACGCACGTTTATGAGCGATTTGCAGTATTTCGCGCAAATATTCGCTCCGCCACCCTTGAGAAATGCCACACGCGTCTTTTCTATCTTTCATATCCAACTTTTACCACGAATACATTTTTTTCCCCTCCGCCAAGCACGTATATGCGAATATGGGATTTCTGTACGTGGTTTTTTTTTTTTTTTTTGGGCGAGAGGGTCCGATAATCGTTTTTTACGGCGACTTAACGCGCGCTCAGGCGAGGAAAAAGTCAGACGCCGACGAAATCTGGTTTCTTCTTCTCTTCGCGGTGATGTCGGCCTCGGATAGATATTATGTGTACCTACTTGATTGTCATTCTTTTTTTCTTTTTTTTTTGCATTTTACGAGGATACCGGCTATTTTTATGTGTTTGCGTTTTATGGAAAACGTCCTTTGGTATCGTCATGTGTATTGTGTATACACAAGTCTTCCTCACCACACACCACCCTCTTTTGGGCTTGTAGCTTTCAGACATCAACTCCCAATCAGTTGCCAAGTCGAAATACTTATTAATAAAACTAATATACTACTAGTATACTCGATGATCATAATAGTTTTGAATAAATAATAAGCGATAAATAACGTACCTTTGATAGAAGAGCACCTTCTTCAAGTCCTCCAAAAATTATCATAACCTCGACATCTCAAAAGTCCTTTTGAAAAGCTACGAGTCACGGAAAGGGAACCTAGCAAAAAGGCGTCCTAATTAAGTGTACTCGATTGAAAACTCGTGAAAGCCTTTGAACGCTAAGCTGCAGGAAAGTTTAAGCTCTCTAATTAACGCGTTACCTTTTTTTATTCCTCTTGCAATATCTCTTTTGGGGTGTGTCTTTTTCTCTCTCTGCATCTGGACATTATACTCTGACACTTTGGCTGAAACAATCGGCGCCGCCAACACAAAAGAGATTATAATGAATGAAGAGAAATATAAACAAAAAAGTAGCCTAGCAGCTACTCTGTTTTTTATTTTTCGAAATTACAATTTTGTATCTTTTACTTTATACAACAAACCATTTGTATAGAATTCAACGTCATCTTGTACTTACTCTTTTTTTCATAATTCAAGTAAAATTTGGTTCCAGCACTAGAAGTTATCATGCTATAAATCTTAATATTAACTCAAAACAGTCCTCATCCTCATAAAGCTTCTATGTCCTATATCTCCAACCTATTTTCTTACCTCCACCCTTTCCTCTCTCCCAGTCAGTAATTTATTTTACTTTTTCCCTCAAAACTGTACCCTTTTATTATCATTTTGTATTTAATTAAAAGATAATACACTTATGTCATTAAAAAGTGCCGAATTTCTTACTTTGACAGTGTGTAATTTGATTATTTTCATCGCAATTTTATTTTTATCAACTTATCTATTGGGGTATCTCTCTCGCATCCTCGCATGCGCATTGTGTTGTGGCTGCGGCTTTACCACGTGAGTCCACCCAACTGCACAGTTTTGAGGTTAAGTCATCTTTGTGCATAAAATTTTTTTTCTTTTCAGTTTATTTATTTACCTTTTGGTTACATGCGTTCATTTACGGTTATTTTAATATTATGTACATTCTTTTTCAGAATGTAACGTTTTTTTGTGTTTGCTACCAGTGACAGTTGTTGAAAGTTGAAGCTTATTTATTTTGATTTTGACATTCCTTCAAGATAATACAATTGAGAGATAAGATGTGTACTACATTAAAGTGTTAAATAAGTGGTGTAGATCATTTCAATTTGTTTTTACAAGTGTGTGAGCTGTCAGTTACAAAAGTTCATTGTGAAGGTTTGGAGAGGAATAAGCCTCCGTAAAACTCCATGTAGTACACATTCATTTTCTTTATCGCAAGAATACCCATCAGCTCTTTTATTCACCATCAATCAATAGTAAGAGAGCACATAATGCTTTGAATCATGTTTTCTTTTGCTTTATAAGAAAAAAAATCACATAGATGTAAAATCACAGGCTATTGTGGACAAACAATAGCTCACTTTGTCACAAAGTAAAACTCTATTTTTACAAATCTAATAAATATATTTTATAAATGTGCTTTATTTGATTTCATTTACCTTGTATCTAGTTGTAGTAACAATCTTATTTGGACAAACTTGAACCAACGTCTGAAGCTTTTTTTTTTTTTTTTTTTCAATCTTGACAGAGTACTTGAGCTAGGTATGAATAATAATGTGTAGCAGAGTAAAAAAAAAAAGGGCTGTGCAAGGGGTAGTGTGTACAATCCAGCCCAAGCTGCTAGCTGGCCAACCAGCGTAGAATTCTCTGCTGGCATATTGCAAGTGGTTGGGAGTCCTGGGTATATCAACCCCTCCTCCAAATGCTGCTACCGCCCCAATGTTGTATGTGTTCATCGATCCAGCATCAGTCCTGGCCAGGACGCTGAGAGCACACAGTCTGTTCATTCGGCTCAGTTTGCTCTTGTACTCTCTACCATAGTCAGTTACTCTTGTACTTCTACATTAAAGAACATTTATTGTATGCTGTATCATATTCTTTATTAATAATAGTTTCACTTGAGATAATAATAATAGGGGATTGCTGTGTTAGTAGAAAAAAGAATTCCAAAATCTACCCTACGGGGCATCTGCGGCACAAAAATGGTATGTACACCAGTGGCTCTAGAAGAGCCTCCCTCAGTCTTCAGGTATGAATGCACTGAACTGAGATGATTCATTATGACAGCTTTTCATATGTGTGGCTTGCTGTCTTTCTTTTTTTCACTCTTACCCCCTGCTTGTACTTGGATTTTTCCTTTCCTCCTCTCTTTTTTATACTCATTTAGACACGCTTGGATCAAATTTCAAAACATGAGAGCTTGGATGAGTTCCCTTTCACTTCTTAATTTGCACTACTGTGCCGTTTGAAGCATAGAATTGAAATAGAGAGGAGTAAGAGTAATTTTTTTTTTTTTATTATTGTTACTTAGCTGTGACTTTTTTAATTAATATACACTTGTATTCTCATCTTTTCAAGTTATTTATTAGTGTGTGAAAATTTAATTCTCAACAATTGTACCTTTTTACATGCTTTTTTTAATTAAGATTCTTCAACAGAAGCTTGAGCTGAGACCTTGGCTGATTATTTTTCTTTGTCCTTTTTTTTTGTTTTTTTATATGTATAGTTATGTTTTTTAATAACAGAAATTATTATCATTAGAGCAAATAAAAAATATTTACAATGATTTGACCCTACTTTTTGTGAAAAGGCATTTAACTTTTAACATTCATTGAGTCCACCATACTATGTGTTCCAGTTATGAAATCATATTTCTATAGGCTTACCGCTAACAATAGCCAGCCTATTGAGAGAACAATAGGATCTTTTACCTTTCCAGGATAATGCACTCCTGTATACATACATATACATGTGTGTGTGTATTTTTTTTCTCATTTCATGCACCCTTACCTTAGAAAAAAAAAAAAAAACAAGAAATTATTAATGCCCATGTTAGTTCAGCCATCAATACAATGGCAGCTTGATTTTTCTGTGTGGAAGCATAGCAGCAGCAACATTTGAAGCCTGGGTCTTTCTCTCTCTTCGAAGCCTTCGATCAATATCACAGGGAAACCACAAAGGCTGCTGCGCAGTGCAGTATGCCAGAGCAGGAACTTGTGGGGGTAAGATGATGTGAAACAAGCCCAGGAGAAGGCTGTAGATGCGCAGCAGCAGTGGCACTACCCACCAGAGAGCTGTACCCTGTACTACACCCCCTTTCTTTTTTTGGTATACTCATGCTCCTCCTTCGTGAGAAAAATGGTCTCTCTCTCTCTTTCTCTCTGGCTTCCATAATTGGGTGTGCAAGTCAGCCCCCGAAGCCATTGCTCTGGGAGTCCAGCTCCATCGATCGAAGGCCTGAAGCTGTACTCTCCTTCTCTCTTTGTTATCCATGCTTCTGCGTAGAACAGCCATCATAGCACTCACTCGTTTTCTGATGAATTCATGTAGCTGTATGGATTTATGTCGGAGTGAAGGGACTTTTTATTCATTGTTGGATGCAGGAAGCTCCTTTTTATGATGAATTTCCATTGTTGATGGTTGATTATACTCATTCTTTTGGTTCTTACACTTGGATTTGGAAGTTGGAGGTTTAATATTGCAGCAACTTTTTGACTTGTGTGAAAAGTATCAAGTTTATCAGCTCTTGAGTATAAACGACTGGGCATTTCAATCAAATAGTCTTGATATGATATGTAATTGTTAGCCTAAATGTATACACAGGATCCTAAAATAAATTGATGTATAAATCAAACGATGCACAAATAAACCATTCATTGATTACAACCAACTCGATTGGTCACACCAAATAGACATGAGCCAGGGCAAAACTAAAGATCCATTTCTTGATTTTTTGTTGCAGGTTCAGATTAGCCATGTCCTGTAAGTGGCGCCGTTTATCGAAATTCAGCACAGACAGGCAAGGATCACGCGCAAGTCGCGATAAATAGAATGAGTGGACCTCGACCATCCGAATCGCGCTGTTTCAACGAGAACTCTCCCAGGCCCCCTGTTCCTGGTGAGTATAAATAACACCAACCCTCCCAACTCTCCATCCCCGAAGCTAATTCTCACGAAATTTGTGTTTGCTGGTGCCCACAGGCGAGGAAAGGGGTGGTTACCAAGGCAGGTGTCAGCAGTCGTTGTCCGGCATCAGCAACAATCGACAACATCCGGATGCGCCTGTATCGCAACTGCAACAACAACAACAACAACAACAACAACAACAACAACAACAGCTGCAGCAGTCGAGGCGCACGAGCTGCGATGCCAATCACAAAACGACGAGCTTCATCGTCTCGGCCAGCAGCAGTAGTAACTCAGCCCCATTGGGTTTCGAGCTGGAGGGTCGTGGCTGCTGCTACGCTGCCGCTGACGACGACGACGACGTCAACGGCGGTAGGCCAAGTGTCAAACACCATCAGCAACAGCCAGTCGTCATGGAGGTCGGTTGTGTGGTCGACAACAAGGGAAAAGACGAGGCGACGAGTAGCGGCACGCCATCGTCGGCCTCGTCGTTGGCGTGTCTGCAATGGACGCGAAGTTTGCGCGCCCTGCTCGAGGACAACCGGGGCCACCAGCTCTTCAACCACTACCTGCAGCAGGAGGGCGACAACCAGGCCCTGTCGTTCTGGTTCGCCTGCGAGGGTCTCAAAGAGGAGCGGGATCCCAAAAAACTCCAGACTCTCTACAAGGTCCTTTACAGAAGGTGAGTTGCCAGCCTACCCTCCGTCAACATCGTTTGGACCAACTGTATGTATGTGGTCGTTTCCATCGGTTGTCGTAGGTTCTTCCAGAAATCGAAGCTAGAATTACTGCCGGAAGAGTTGCGCAAGGAGGTGACGCAACGCTACCTGGAGGCTCGCGCTGAGAAGCGCTTCAACCAGGGCATGTTCGAGCAAGCCCAGCGGGAGATCGAGCGTCTACTCGAGGAGACGGCTTATCGAAACTTCCTGCGCTCGGACGTTTACCTCCAGTACGTGCGCAATTGCCAGTGCGCCGAGCAAAACGCCGCTATTGGCAGGTCCTCGGTGTCGTTGTCGTCGTCCACGAAGGACCGCGAGCTCGGCAACGAGGACGTCGCCAGTAGTGCCGGTGGTGCGGACAACAACAACGAGTGCCCGAGCTCGCCGGACGAGCCCTCGTTGTCGTGCGCGTCCAGCTTGCTGCCCACTTTACACGAAGACAGTGAGTTTTGCTTTTTTTTTTTTTTTTTTTTTTTTTTTCTTGTGCTCATTTACCGATCATTATGGTTTATAATTGTTTGATTTTTTTTTTTTAGGTGAGCTCTCGTCACAGCAACAGCATCACCTTCATCACCAGCAGCAAGCGTCGTCGGAAAGTCGAAGCGAGAGCTCGGCGATGCCGGTGAGCCAAGATTTTGCCAAGGCGGAGATGAGACTGACCAAAGACATACTCATGGCCACGCAGCAGTACCGGGCTCTCGACGTCAGAGTCAGGCCAAAGCCCGAGGCCTATGCTGGGTATGTATCATCCTGCACCTTCTGCCTGAGCCACTCAGCCCCTAAAATTTCGTTTTTTTCATTTGTTTTTCTCCTTTTTTTTGTTGTTGTTTTGTTCATGTTGTTGATCGTTGTGTCACACTGCACCTACCGCTTGCACCCGCCGTCGTTACGTTCTTGTTTGTGATTGTTGTTACTGTGCGACGTGGCGAGTGTAGCGTTTACCTGCAACACGGAGCTAGTCCCTATCACGCGTCGGTGCCAACGAGACCGCGCGCCCAATATTGCTCGTACAATCCGGTCTCGAGACAGGACTCGGAACTCCAGAGCTTGAGCAGCGACGCTCGCACCGAGTCTGATAATCTCTCGCTCACCGACGCGTCTCTGTAAGTTTTTATCATTTTCATTTGGTTTTTTTTTTTTTTTTTTTTTTTTCATTCTACATCCTTACTTTGATGTATTTATCAATGCTTGACGTTTTTTTGTCACTTTATGATTATGTCTTGCATGGATGTCTCAATGTCCAAACAAAACAAAATACATCATGTAACGTATACTTGAATCCCAAGTTGACAGGTAAAAACATTATGGTTAGCACAAACGTGACATTTCGTTTGTTTGTTTTTTATCCTTTATGTGTGTTTGGTTTCGTGTAAAACCCAACTTTTTATTGTTGATGGAAAAAAAAATTCAAGTCCCAATACGAGTGTAATGAAAAAAAAATAAATAAAAAAAGTACCGTCAACTTGGGGATGAAAAGAAAAGCAGTTCGTGAATCTCATAAGTGTGTTTATCAATCCGGCCAACAGCAGCGACAGCGCATCGATGTCAAGACGACCGACCACGCGCAAACAGTACGCCAAGCAGTACCAGCAGATGAAGAGATCGGCAACGATGAACCGGGACGCGATGCCCCAAGACAATTTCGTGCAACGAACGCAAAAGTTGTCCCGCGAGCAGACCCAGCCGATGAAGCCCGAGGTTTTCGCCAATCTACTGATCGAAAAGCTGAAACGCCTGCAGGTGGAGAGGGAGAAGCACGAGAAGCTCGTGCACAAGCTCAGAGAAGTCGAACCGCCCATGAGCCACAAGTACGTTTTTACCCTTATGCAATCCTTCACGGTTCATGCTCACGAGCTAATTACGATCGTCCGTGTTTTTTTGTTACCCTTGTAGCGATAGCATGTGCGACAGCTCGAGCTTGAACAGCGTGTCGATTCACCACCAACAGCAGCACCAGCAACTGTCGAGCAGCTGCATGAGTATGGGCAGCGGCAGCACGGGTGGGCTCCAGTCGCGCAACTTCGCCGACGCTCTGCGCGAGAAGCTGCAGCTCGAGGAGGACAGCGACCAGGCCATCCTCGACCAGCACGTCTCGCGCGTCTGGTCGGACCTAACGCCCTCGCGTTCACCCAAGCTCTCGTCACCCCGGCCAAGATCCCCCGACAAGTGTCGCCGCCTGCAACAACAACAACAACAACAACAACAGCAGCAACAACAACAACAACAGCAACAGCAGCAGCAGCAGCAGCAACAACATCATCAACAGCAGCAGCAGCAGCAGCAGCTCCAGCAGCAGATGATGACTAGCCAGATGCAGATGCACCAGCAGATGTCGATGGCGGGAGCGACGCCGAGGCCACCGGTTTATAGGAGCCAGCGCAAAGAGAAGGACGTGTTCTCGACCTTCTCCGGGGACAGTGGTAACGTACATGATTTCCCGGAGGCGGGCGAGCTACACGCAGCTGGCAGTATGAGCTCGTTGGGCTCGCACCACATACCCAAGAGCAAATCCGTGCCCTCGGATTACGCCGATTCGCTCCACAAGCAGGATCTGTACCTCCAAGGTAGAGAGCGACACCGACGTCCCGTTTCTGATTGTTGCGTGCGCCATGGAAAAAATAAAGAAAACTAACGCTTTTATTTTGGATTTCAGGCCAAGATCCGAGGTATCGAAGGTTGGACGCGGCGCGCTCGTCGGCGACGAAAAAGTCGATGACCGAACTGACGGACAGCGGAGTGTCGGTGGTGAGCGACGCGCCGCCGGCCGGCTTCAAGGAGAACAACAGCCGGCTGCTCAATTGGCTGAAAGAAACGGACGGCGCCGTGGCCGGGTGTAAGGCGGACGCCGCGTCGATGGGCGGCAGCATAGCTGTTAGCGCCAAGCCCAGCAGTAGCCGCAAGAAGTTCAGTAACGCGCCCCAACAACCGTTTGTTGGTGATCCAGGCATGCCTTTGCTTCCGCAACCGCACATTGTGAGTACACGTGTAACCGCAATTTTTACAAGAAAACAAACAAAAAAAAAAAAAAAAACGAAGTTAACGTTTTTGCCCATTGTTGTTACAGCCAACGCAGCTGGAAGAGGCGAGCAGACGGCTCGAGTACGAGAAGTACGAACAGAATCGAAATAGACAGCGATACCCGGGTTCGAGCACGAGTACGAAGCAGCTGTCGGATTACGAACAGCAGTTGCAGCAACAGCAGCCGCCACCGCCCCCGATGCAGCCGGCTTTGTCGTCGTGTATGCAGTCGAGCCAGTCGACCCTCAGGCGGGGCAAACAAGACGCCCCGAGCGAGTTCACCACCGTTGTGTTCAGCTTTTGCGAGGAGAAGGTGCCCTACAGGACCAAGATACCCGGTTACAACGTCACCCTCAAGCAGTTCAAGGACGTCCTTCCGAAGAAAGGCAGCTACAGGTAGGGATCTCGTCTTTTTTTTTTTCAATTTGATTTCACGACTAGTAAGCTGAGCAGAATATTTATTGATTCTTTTCCACGTGTGTTGCAGATATTTCTTTAAAACCGAGTGCGAAGACTTGGACATGAAAGTCATCCAGGAGGAGATAACGGACGACGCCGAGGTATTGCCGCTGTGGGAGGGCAAAGTAATGGCACAGGTGAAGGCTCTCGAATAAAGTAATCGCCGCTTGCCATTTTTGTACACATGCTTCACCGTCGATTTTTGTTTGAACAAACGAAAAAAAAAAAAAAAAAAAAAAGAGGACGGTGGACTCCAGGAGGAGCTCGCTCTATTCTTTTCCGAAGCGCTTCCATACGAGGGTCCTTCGAGAGGAACGCCCGCGATCAACGGTCTAATTAATGTACATCGAGTGAGAAACGTACGCAGAATTCATTGTTTGATTTCTCAATTGTTTTTTTTTTAATTATTTTTTCAAAGAAAAAAAAAAAAAAAAAAAAACGAGCGTGTAGTACAGACGAGAGATAATCAGATTCGGTGCGAAGTATTTTTTTTCGCGGCTGTACTGTTTTTATTATTATTTGATCGCGAAACACCACTGTTTGTACATAATAACAACGTCATGCGTTAAGGTTTTTTTGTTTTAATTAAGTATTTTTACGTGACAAAAAATTGTTTAGCGTTTAATTATTTAAAATTCAGCATTACGGACAATCGACTGTATAGTTTTAAATGTAAAAATGATATACGTGGTTGGCAAAAAATATGAGCACCGAAATTGTGCGTAGGCCTCAATCAGTAATGTAAATACAACGAAATAAACAAAAAGGCAGATATTGTAATTTTAACCCGTGAAAGAAAGATATTGAGAACTTTGAAAGGATCAAGCAAAACCAAAAAAAGTCGAAGTCTCTTCGCTCTTTTTTTGATTAATTTTTTAATTTTTCCTCTTCATTGTGTGTGAAAGACTTGAACAAAAGGCGCGTTTAACGCCACTCTTTTTTAACGACTAATTTATACGTACGAATTGAAAAAAAAATATTTATAAATATATAAATACATATATATATATATATATATATATATATATATATATCGTCTCCAATCGACTGTACAAAGAGCCAGCTGTAGTTAATCGCCTTATCAAGTAGGTCTGCCCGTGGACCGTAAATTTTTTTCGAAAAAATAAATAGAATTTTAATAAATCATGAGGAATGGAACAATTGTGTAATAAAAGATATCACATCGATATTATGTATATAATATATATAAATATACATTATCTAAGTTTTATATAACGTGTATAATATATTATTTATATGTTCGTGTATTCACGGCTTTTTTTTGTATTTTCGTTTTTCGGGTGCGTAATTTGTAAAAAATAAAGCCCCGCCAAACGAGACAAGAAAAGGAAAGAAGAAAGAGTCAGGAACCGATGCGCGAAAGCTGACTGGCACGTATATCGTCATTAATGAGCCTAGTCGGAATAAAAGGACATTGTAACATACCGTATACATACGCATTTTCCAGGAGAGAAAATAATGATTTTTTTCGTAAAACAAAAAAACAAAAAAAACAAAAATGTGGCTCTGGGGTGTTATTTTTTTGAACGTTATTTAAACTCAGTGTACTCTCAGCTTTGAAATTGATTTTATAAAATACAAGGGAAAAATAAGGATGATTGAATGAAACAATTGATTCGCCGACTCTAGCAGCTGAACAATAAAATAAAAAATTTATGACATCTCTTCAAGCTTAATTTTATTAGATGGAAATCCCAGGTGTGATAAGAGACAAAAAAAAAAAAAAATGAAAAAATAAAAAAATAATGCAAACAAAAAAAAGGAAGATTGTGCCTTTATAGTGCAGTAAGCCGTCGAACCTTTGAACCCCAAACTGCGGATGTGTGTATGTGCGTTCTCTTTGCTTTACCGAGTGCGTTTGCTCGAATTTTTCGGTTGCAGATCCAAATGATTACGTTTTTTTTTCCTTTGTCAAACGATTTTTATAAACGGGGAATAATAATATCTTGCGACGACTTTTGTATCTAGTATTATTTTATATAAAAGTAAAAAGAGTTAAAGCACAAGACGAACGAAAACGAGGCGCCTAATCCTTTATTTAAAGCGAAGAAGACAAAAGAGAATTTTTAAGTAGAAGACGTATATGTTGATTGTATAAAGGTATATATATAAAAAAAAAGACTTCTTATAACGAATAAACGATCGAGTGACTTTCATCGATGGAAAAAATGTGCGCGAGTGTGTGATGAAGATGATGAGTGTGTCGATGCTCCGTCAAAACGTTATGTATTTACATATATAAATTATAACGTTTTCAACTCTCTCTTTTTTTTTTTAATAATTATTATTTTGTACAAAAAATGAATAAATTAATTAATAAACAAAAGGATTCCGTTTTCTCGAGTTCTTAATTGTACAAAATATTACACTAAGCGCAAAAAAAAAGAAAATATTACTCGAGTGTACAATAAACGGTCCAACTCGTCGGACTGCTGCGTATAAAAGACACTGTAACAAACGTTTTTTCGTTCACTTTTTTTTTCTTTTTTTTTTTGTAATTAACGACGTCATTTTTTTCTCTCTTTGTTCGTTTCGATCTTTTTTATACGACGAATAATGCAATTCGATCATCATTGATTATCATCACGAATGAACAAATTGTTCCTGTACCTACTGATTTGTAATAATTATGATTATTACTACTGTATATCGAGAGTATTGAGAATAATAATAATAATGCGATTTTCACTGAAACAAAATGACTATTTCTTATCTATTTTTCCTCCAACACTTTATGACGGAATCACACTTCTTTCAGTTATACTACTTCAAAATTAAATTTAAAATTGATTGTATCTCCCACTGAAACAATTAGTGTCGATTGATGACGTAAAACAATAAGACAAATAAATAAATTGGTGTGACAAAACATGACAATTGAAGAAATAAAATAGTTTTGAATAACACGTAATCGAAATAAATTTTGATTACTCATAATACTATACATAGGACGTTTTTTAGGTTTTAAAAAAAAAGGTAAGCTGTTTTCCTGTTATCAACAATCCGTGCATGTAAGCCACAATTTCTTGAATTAATGTTCTTTAACGTTGAATCATCGTATTCCATTCAATTAATCTAACCGTACTTCGGAGTTTATTGTCCAATTAATTCTTATAGTTTTATTTGTTTCGTTAGAAATAAAGACGCGTAAGCGTTAAAAAAAAAAAAAAAAAAAAAAAAAAAAGTAATTTTATGCCGAACAATGGATGTATAAAGTTGAAATAACTTTCGGTAAATATTATTTCAAAGTTGCCTCAAAACAAGCCGCGCGCAGTAAAAAGCTTGAGCAAAGTTAAATATGCACAAGACACGTTTGTAATTTTCGTAACGAGGTGATACAATTACTTTTTTTATTTGTTGTTCGCTCTTAAATTATTTCGATTATCACTGAAAATTACATTATCTCGCATCATTCGACAAACAATTACTCATTGATTAAAAAGTCACTTGAGAGCAAAGTTTCAACAGTTACAATGATAATGCAAGTGAAAACTTGGTGTAATTTGCAAAACAATTAGTAATTTTTTCTTTTTTTTTTCCATGTGTTTTACTACTTCATCCGTAATTATAATTTCCTTTTGTCCCTTTAATCAATTACAATCAATACTTTAAATAATACTTAGAAAATCTCTATTTTTTAATTTATTTTCTATAAAGTACAATTAATTTATTTATTTGTAATCAGTTAAGATAACATTTTCTAGGATATCGTCGTTATTGACTGACGAAATAAAATAATTTTTTACTTCATTTTTTACATAAAAAAATGAATAAATAAATAAACAAAAATAAAAACTTATAATAACTACCAGAAATATTAATGTTATTATTGACTCAAATCTGAACTTTCTTATTTGTTATTATTAGTATTTTATGTAATCAATTTTTTTAAATAAATGGCTTCTGGAGATCTACGAATTTTTTATATTCATTAATTTTTATTTATTATGAAATATAATTACATATATCAGAGTAAAAAATTTAATAAAACTTTTTGGGCTTTTATAAAATTCAAAATTTCATCTTAAAAGTATCTTAAAACATCTGTAAGACCAAAGTTATAAATCTTACCCCACTCCAATATAAAATTTATTCTTTAATTTTTTCAGTATACTTATAGGCACGCCAACTTAGCAAATATTTCCATTTTTTTATTATAGTAGATTTAATTACTGTATGATTACATATAACTCTAATTTTAATATTATTTACGAATATACTTTTAATAATAATATATAAACTACTTTCGTTAAATAATAAAAAAGAGGAACGTGCCACATCTTCTATTACGAAAACAAAAATGGCACAATCTGTAAATGTTGCAGTAAAATTTATCAGAAAAAAACCAAAGTTTAGGTGTAATATGAACTATTAAGAAATTTGCACATTTTATCACTACGTAATAAATAAGGAAGGAGACCTTTTTATGCACCTCATCATAGTAATTTTTAATTTATTCTAAAGAAAAAACGCACCGAGATAATTTATTGCTAAACCATGTTTTTTTTTTTTTTTTTTTTTTTTTTATAAATACATTTGTTACTAGTAAGAAAGATCAATTTAGGGTCTGCAGTATTGTTTTCATCGCAAAAATATTTGAAGGTACTTTGACGATGGAATTTGAATATCGATGTGTGATGTACTGTAGGAATTGATCAAAAAAACGCATCTGTACATTTAAATAAATTTATTTTGTATCATAAAGCATAAAATACAAACTTGTTTATCATACATCATTAAAAACGTTCAAGATCTTGAAGAAAAAATGCACTGATTTAAACCACATTTTTTATATGTCAACCCATTAAAATTCCATTGAAATCTTTCTTCTTCCAACAGTTTCTTCTGTATAAATTAAAATATATATGTAACGTTCCCCGCTAAGAGGAAAAAAACTGATTAGACCAGAGCAAAGCAAGTTTTCGAAACACAAATTGTTGTTTAATCGACGGATGTTCATCTCCCATCTCGGATAGAGCAACGGGTGAAGTGCACTTCTCGATTGTCCCTCCTCCGGAAGCCTCTCTTGCAGATAAAACACTGGAACAGTTTTTCTCCCGCGTGGATCCTCATATGCCTCGTTAGATCACAGGCTTTGCTAAATGCTTGTGGACAAACCGAGCACTTGTGGGGCTTCTCCCCAGTATGGGTCCTCCCGTGGCTTGCCAGATGACTCCTTTGGCTGAACTCCCGTGAACACACCATACACTTGTGGGGCTTCTCCCCTGTATGGGTCCTCATATGCCTCGTTAGATCACTAGCCTTGCAAAATGCCTTTGGACACGTTTGGCACTTGTGGGGCCGTTCTACGGTGTGGGTACTCGAGGGGACCAAACTTTTTTTACACACGTGGCAACGATGGGATCTTTCGCACCACGTTTCGTTAGCACTGCAACTTTGCTGACTTTGGTTGCAACCAGTGTTCATCTTATACTTTATGAAGTCGATTTGAAGCGGATATTTCAGGTAATATTTGCTCTCTAGAATATAGCTTTTATGGTTTTTGCAGGGAATTTTTTTTTGGATGTTGCTACCGTCGTTGAAACTCCTTTTCACTGTGGAAAATAAAAATGAACTATTTCGTCAACTATTTTGGCTTTACTCTAATTTTATTTCAATTTTTTTTTTTAACGTGTTCATTATAGTTGCCTAATTCTATAGGTAATCATTGCGTACTAAATACTTCATTGGCAAAATAAAAAATATGTTGATTTTAGTTTCGTACTCACCACCCGACGAAGAGATTCAATAATTGTAAAATCACTGGAGGAAAAAAAAAATTTTTTTTCTAAATCAACTGTCTTTGGGGTTTTTTCGTTGAACAAAGGGCGTCAAAGTTCAAATAGATCAATTGAAAAATGTTTTGTTTTAAATAAGTAAAATAGATGTACATATTGTTAATGGAAAACAGTTACAAAAATTTTCACGAAGAATCACATATATTGAGTTAAAATTTGTGTGTCCATGCGCTTATGCGGACAAGAAGAGACTGTTACTATGAGTCATCAACTTACCGATAGTTAAAATTAAATGTGGGAAATCGTTAATAGCATAATAATGAAGGTTTTAAAAAAAAAATTTTCTCTGTTAGCAAATCGTTGGATAGAATATGACATTGAGAAAATTCAGAAGAAGTCATCAAAAGGTCCTCTTTCACTTATTGTTCGGCATAGTTTTTTTCATCTATTTAGAAAAAATTGTTACCCAAACATGAAAACTTTGGACAGATCAGTTGAATTTTTAGTTAAAAGTTTTAATTAGAATAGCTTTCATGGTTAATTATCTTTTTGTCTGATAAAATTGTTTTTGTGTACGTGCAAACAATCACGTTAGATGATAACAGTTTCGTCGAAAAATTTTTGAAATTTATTTCGTTAAATGCGTTGTGCGTTGTGGTGCTCAAGTGCTAATTAGTTACATTTTTTTTCTTTTTTTTTTCTTTATACCTCAGCATAATCATGCTTCTTTAAACATAAATATGGATTAATTTTTTTTTATTTCCATAAAGAGACATTTTGAAACTTAAAATTAATTTCTTTAAAAATACGCTTGTAATTATCGACCGCACTGGAAAAATTATTTAGTAAAATCTACTAAATGTTGAGTAATAGTTACTCAATGTAGTTGAGTGAACAACGTTGAGTAAGATTTGTATATAAGATTTGAGTAAAATTTACTTAACTTCTTAAGTAGAATTTTTACAAATACTTGAGTTGAATTTTTTGGCCTTGTGTCACAATATACTATACAAGGGTTTTGCATTTTTATACGTTCGAAAGTTAAAAAAAATAAACCCTGTGTACTGTTAATTAAATTCAGAATTTTATAATTTCCACGAGAGATATGTGATGTCATTGTAAGTTACACTGCAAAAGCAAATAAGTAACGATAGAATTAATTTATGTTTATCGACAACAATTAAATATTGAAAATGGCTAGGTCTACGCTCATATTAAAATCATGTGAATAAATGATTTATACGTGTAACTACAAGAATATGATTTATAATTATTAAGCACATTATCGTCAACTACACTGAAAGTAATCGTTTCTATGCGTACAGTATTTTCAAACATCAGCAGAGGTTATAATGCTCATAACATGCTTATTCTTATATCTCACAGGTTACGATTAAAAAGCTTGGATCAATTACCTTCAAAAATAGCATTAAAAATTCAAGCTTCCATTATCTTAGCATGTCTTTTACAAAACTCTTGTTCATCAAATTTCACGCTCATGCAAACTTCGCTGACTGCAGACAACGCATCATGTACAAACACAAGTATAGTTACATTGTAACGATTACCAAACTACTTTCGTGAATTTCACTTAACTTTGGTGTCAGTAAAATTTACTCAACTAGACTGAGCAAAACTGGCTTAACAACTTGATTAATTTGTATTCAATAGCCATTTTACTAGGATTCACTCAACTAGGTTAAGTAAATCTTACTTAATAATTTTCCCCTCGCGGTGGTTAAAAAAGTGTTTGCATCACTATACGCTTTATGTAATCCTTTATTTTTTTACAGACCCTACTACAAAAACTACCTAAAAACTTTAATGCAAAAATCAAACAAGACTATAAAACTTTTTAATAAAAATCATTTTATTCTATCCAATTTGAAAATAATATTTGTAAAGGTTCCACGTTCATAGGAATATGCCATCCAATCGGACAATGACCCGTTCCCCAACATGACGTCTGTACTAATATAGTTTTTCTGGTTACAATTAATTACGCAAGTATCAAGTAAAGTTTAGAAAAATGCTACCACTTGTACAATAACACATCATAAAAGCTTAGAATGATTATTCAGTAATATTGGCATTGGTGTAAAATAGAACAATGTGTACGATAGAAATTAAGTGATATCAACTGTTAGACATGAAAAAAAAGTAATATTCGCAGACCTGACGACGAAAAAAAAAAAAATAAATAAAATAACAGTAGTATATTTCCAGTAGAGATGATGTGATAAATTATCAATTATTCATCTTCCATGGTGCTTGGCGCAGTAGACAAGGTGCACTTTTCGACTATCCCTCCTCGAAAATCTTTTTTTGCAAAGGACACACTCGAAGGGTTTTTCACCCGTGTGTACCCGCATGTGCTTCGTCCGGTCGCTTTTCTGAGCAAATTCTTGTGGACATACCGAGCACTTGTGGGGCTTCTCCCCAGTATGGGTCCTCCCGTGGCTTGCCAGATGACTCCTTTGGCTGAACTCCCGTGAACACACCATACACTTGTGGGGCTTCTCCCCTGTATGGGTCCTTATATGCCTCACGAGACTACTTGCAGTACCAAATGCTTGTGGACAAACCGAGCACTTGTGGGGCCGTTCTGCGGTGTGGGTACCCAAGTGGTTCGTCAAGTGAGACTTTAGTCTGAAACTTTGCATGCAAACCCAGCACTTGTGGGGCTTCTCCCCTGTATGGATCCTCACGTGTCTCGTGAGGTCGCTTTTCTGGCTGAACCCTCGCTGACACTCCGAGCACTGGAAGGGCTTCTCCCCAGTGTGGAACCTCGCGTGGGTTTTCACCTGGTTCGAGGACGCAAAATATTTTTCGCACACGTCGCAACGATGGCACCTTTTCCGCCGTTGTGGATTCTGCGAGCAACCACTGTCCATCTTATTTTACTGGGATCCGTATATAATTGACGTCCAAATTAGTTCAAATGGGGTTTCCACGCTGCAGGAGAACAAACGAATGTTGTTAGCTATACTATCCATGGAATACGCTGGTGGTATTTCGAAATACTACTTGTTACTGCACTTCATTTCGAGCGAATGTAAAATATGGTGGATAAATGGCAAATATTTTCGTTTCCTCCAAATACTCACCTTCTAATAGTAGTGGGAGGTTGTAAAGTAGTTATCCCTAATAAATTGTCTTCGTTATTGTTTATCGAATAGCCGATATTATGTACCAACTGTATGGAACTCGATTCGTGTAACAAAAAATATGTTAATCTTACGTATATGGCACTAATTAATTATCAACTATCATTACAGAATTTTCAACCAGAAGTGCTCTGAATCTAAAAAAGTAACTACGTCGTGCTTTTCGAATGTCGCCTCGTTGTCAATAGTCCAGAGATAAAAACTAGATATCGTTAATAGTGTAATGATAGATATTATTTTTTCTACGCCTTAAAACTGTTTTATCGCCGATGGAATGTTCTCGAAATGCTCCGAAAACGTTCAAAAATTTATGTCCGAAGGAAACTTTTATAGAAATAAAAATGATTAAACCATCAGAGACATTCGAATGTTCATATAAAATTTTGTTAGCATGTGAATCTTTTGTTCTATTTAAAAAAGTATACGAAATAATATCGATTGGTGGAAAAATACATTGTGTAATTTCATAAAATGATTAACAAATATACATATATTACATAATCGAATGAATGATTAACAAAGCGTTGGCTATTGTCTAGTTTACAGAAAATGAAAAAAAATAATTTATCATTTTTGTTGATTCGAAAACATAGCTAATTTCGCAATATCTGCATTATTCACGGAGACATGGGCTACAGTAGACTATCTAAGTATTATTTCCAGTATTAAACTGATTGTTCAGGCTTTAGTAAGTGTCTAGTATAAATAGTAAAAAAAATATTTCTAATAATTTTTATGCTTGAAAATTTTTTGTATTATTTACATCTTATTTTGCGATATTTCTATTATTTACGGAGGCACCATGGCGATGTACACGTTCAGAGTGTTATATTAGACTGTTTGAATGATTAGTCTAAATATTAAAATAATTTTTTAATCGTTGGCCACGGCCTACTATATGCAATTAAAAAAATTATTTTTCTTTATTTTAATGATTTAAAATATTTGCCATATGGCGCTGTTTATTTGCGGGGATACGTTTGAAGTTTGCGGTCTAGAATTTAAGGTTTAAAAGTCACAATTGCCTTCAATTTTTTCGAACATTAAAATCTGATTAGTCATTTTTTGTTGTCTGTAAATAATTTATAAAATTAGAGGGGCATAAAAATTTCATTGTCACAGAAAAAAAATCAATAATGAACTAGTAAGGCAATAGTAATTACGTACTTTAGATATCAACGTCCATTTTATTTTCATTTTATTAAAAAAAATTGTTGTTGTCGAATTTACTTAAAAATTATTGTACAGCATGTATTCTTCTCCTTATTTTCAAGGTCACATATGAAGAAAAAAAAAAAAAAAAAAAAAGATAGACAACCCACTAATGCCGAAGCTGAGTATCATAAAAGGTAGACTTGATGATCCATTGTCAGTGCAGCTGTGTATGTACGTGCTTTGTCAAACATACAGGGTGGAGTTTTTTTTCCTCAAAAAGTAGCGTACATCTTTTTGTTTGAAATACCTCGATTTTTCCTCATTGAGAAATATAGAAAAACCCGCATAATTAACTCATTAAAGCCTCCGTACGTGGGAAGCATAGCATCTATTATACCCACGTAAGTAAGTACGGTGTGTTTTACTCTCGATTTCGCTGAAACTGCGGAAATACAACTCTACGATGTAATACACTGATTGCCCGCAAGTTGTTTCATTAAAAAAAAAAAATCAGTAATGTGACCAAATTATACACACAATTATGGCGTTGAAGCGTTGATTTTTTTTGTTACATAATTATAATTTTTTTCTCCACCAAACTGTTAACAAGTGCATCGTGAGGCTGGAGCAATACTCGTATAGGAGTCAAACCTCGTGTTCACATATTCCTCGTTTCTTTCCGAAAAAAAAAAAAAAAAAAAAAAGACAATAAACACGAGGATGTAAAAAGAGGAAATGACAAAGAGAAACGTGACACTTGTGGAGAGAGTCACGCGCTTTCGTGGATGAGACAAGAAACGCGATCCAAGCAGAGTCACCCAACCGATGCGCGCTGAAAGAAACAGAGAAATCGGCAACGCGTGAATCACGGTATCGACCAGCAAATTTGAAATATGCTAATTGTGGAGACTATTTTTAAGCCAACCGCACGTTTATTTTATTTTTTTAGTATTTTACGCTATAGCTTAATATTTTAAATATTCACATTTTAAATTATTTTACAATATTTTTCTTAAAAATTTAATTGACTAATTTTTTTCGTCACTACAGTTGTAACGCAGTTTTCACCAAAAATTCTTCCCAACAAAAATAAGGGCGATAAATTATGAGGCCATCAAGTTTCAATTGAAATAAAGGAAGGTAAGTTTGAATTGTTCACACAAATACAGGAAAAAATTTACGTTGAACAGTAGAAAAAAATATTAACCATCGAAAAATCCAACCGATCTTCCGACGCGCATCGCCGGTCCGAGAGATCGGTATCACTGCGAAAAAAGACCGCGGTAAAATTACGCGACTCGCGGTGATTACAATCACGAGACCAACTAGACACGCGACCTATTAAATCGCAAAATACACTCGGCGCGCGTCATTGCAAATTATTGAAATTCGCCTCGGGCGCATCGACAAAACTCGAGAGAAAAAAAAAAAAAAAAAAAAAGGAGTACTAAAAACGGGAGCGCAGTCAACGACCGGGAGATAAAAAGATCGGCATGCATCCTCGGGACGTCGAATTGAGCCTCGCACACACACACGCACGTAGAGACTTTGTATTAATTTTGTTTACGCGCCTTGTAAAGTCTTGGGTTGTATGTGCGAAAGAAGAGGCGACGCCGAGTTTTGCCTGTGCACGCCAAAAGAGAAGGAGGGAAAAGAAGAAAAAGTGTGGATGAAAAAGAAGAAAAGAAACGCGCGTGGGTCCCGTGACTCGAAACGCAGGCGTGCAAGTGTTTTCTGGCTTCGTTTTTCCGGGCCCCGCCTTTTAATTGGCCTGCACACCTCCTCGTGACTGCTATTCAGGATCCTCCCTCCCTCCCTCCCCCGTGTGCAGGTATGCATACGCGATACGAGCGCCAAACCTGTTTTTCCTCTCTCTCCCTCTGTACTGTTCTTTGGAGCGCGTGACTGCTCTTCCTCTAGCCGATCTTTTTTTTTTTTCTTCTTTTTATTGATCGATTTATCCACCACTCTGCTCTCGATCGTTCGTATTGAGAGTCACGTGCGTTTATATTATACGAGCCAGCGAAGCGGATCCCTCGTTTCGTCTACTTGCTTTTCAAAAAACGTTTTTTTCTTTTTTTTTCTTTCTTTTTTTTTTTTTTCGCGAAAAAGTTGGTTTAGTGACGATGAAGTCGAGATGGAGGTTTTCGCGCACTGCACTGGAAACGAAAATTTTGTTGAATCAAATACGCGTTTATTTGAATACAAACAAAAAAATATTTTTTTGAACAAAATACGTATTTCTTTAAATCAAACAGTATTAATCTACATCAAATAAATTATTTTTTTATAACGTGATATTTAATGTATATTTTTGCATTCAAATAAACGTTCATTTGGATCGATGAAATTTTCGTTTCAGTATGTAATATCGTGACCAAGATCGGTTTTATGTGGTGCTCGATCGGTGACGTTGGTTCGAGAATCGAGTCTCCGCATACTGATTTCCGAATTTTACGTAATACCTATGATTTCCGATCTTCAAAGTTGTTTATAGTATTCAAGTGAAACAAAAAAAAAAAAATAAATAAATAAAAACTATAGTGAAAAATCACAAGGAAAATTCGAAAAATGTCGAACCGATTTCCTTGCAATCCATCGGTGCATGAAGTTTTTTTTTTTTGTATTACACACTTGAAAAAAGCACGTCTGAAAACTTCAATACCGATCTCAAATACCTTCTAACGATCTAATTATACGTACTCTCTTTCGTTCAGACAAAGATAAGAGATCTCCGATCTCGTGACATAACGCGTAACGCAATCGGTAATGACTCCCGCGCGCGATAAAATCGGCGAGCATTGGTATAGTTAGAAAACGCGCCGTGTGAGTCAGCGATCCTTTGAGGGAAGAGTGGTCGATTTTTCCGCGTTCCCCACGTTACGAAGGAATTACAAAAATAACGGAAAAAAAAGAAACAGTATCGTAAATAGATAGAATTACCGATTTTTCATCGGAAAGGTTACGAGGAAAGAGCTTCGCCCAGTGGGCCAAAATCGATTTTTTTAAAACATTTTTTTTTCAGTAAAAGGTCCAAGGAGCCGATTTTTTATTTTCTTTTTTAGAAAAAAACGTGCATAATTTTTTTTTTTTTTGAAACAACTGTACAATTTCTAATAAGTGATATTTTTGAATAATTAAAATGAAAAATCGGCCACGGCACCATTGTTGTAAATCAATTGAAAACAAAAATCAGGTGACTTTTGGCGCCTTGTGAAACATTTTGTCCAAAAATACAATAATCGACGTGCCTCGTGACGATAAAAATGAAAGATCTCTTCCGTTTTATCTCGTCGAATATTTATTAGGTACCAGCGAATCCTTTTGTGGCATTTGATCCAATGCCTCTTGCAAAAAAAATTGTTTGCATGTAGGACCAGATCGGTAAGTTATGCTACGTGAGTCAGATGCATTTAGTGCAGTTTAGTCTTTTTTTTTTTTTAATTCTTGATTCTTGACGATCCCAAAAGGAAGGAGGAAATCGCGAGCTTTTTTGTAAAACTGGGTGTTCACCACTGACGTCGAAATAAGGAAGGTTGGCACACGATCTTTCAGTTTTCCCGATCACATATGACAGTTTTCCTTTTTTCACGCATTACTAGGATAACAACCGAGATGGAATTTATTACCTACATATAATTATTACTACTTAAAAAAATACTTAATTCCAGAAAATATTTAGGACCACAATCTCAATTATTCTTTTAAAACGGAAAATCTAATAAAAGTATGTTAAGAAAGAAATCTTAAGTATATCCTAAAAAATATTTTCTTGATTCTAAGAATTTTTTTTTTTTTTTTTTTTTTCAGTATGAGACTGCTCAAAATTTTTTAAAATCTTACCTTAAAATATTATCACGTTACTGGTGCCTTTTTATTCGTTATGTGATTAGTTTATGGATCAAGTAGTTTGTTTGGCAGATTTTCAAAAAATAATGGCATTTAATGTAATATCAAAATGGGAGCAATTAGACTAACAACTTTATTTCTTTTTAGTTAATATGAAATAAAATTATGACTCATTGACATAGCTGTAACTTTGTAATGTCCCCAATATAAACCGTATTAATTTTAGTTTTTTCTAAATTATTTGTTCATTTATATATAAATTTATAAAAATAAAATGACATGATTGATGGCAACATAAAAATTGTATAGTTAAGATGTAGTAGGTCGTTTGCAAAAATGAAAAATGAAAAAAAGTATAAGCAAAATTTAATACTCTTGCTTGTATACTCTTACTAAATAACAAAGTATGAAAATATTTACAACTATAAAAGCAGTGGTGATAACATAGATCGCGCGAAGTACGTTCAATATAACTAGTAATAAAAAACGTGAAATTGAAGCAGATTATGTTTTATTTTTTTTTTCTCCAAAATTACAACAAATTGCAAACCTTCGTTCGATGTTTAAAGCGTGGAATTTACTTTTATATGAAAAATAAAAACAAAACGATTGTTTCGTAACATTACCGGCTACTTGGTTGCGATCGTAGCAAAGGATAATCGACTATCCACTAGTTGATAATGAAAATTAATATGTTTGCGATCACGTGATTAAACAGCAGGAAATCACATGAGTTTTCTAAAATGAAATGAAGAAGAAAAAAAAAGGAATTTTCACGCACGTGTGTGTATTTGTGCAAATACCAAAGTCCAAAGTGCAATTATCCGTACGTGCATTCCAAAGTGTTTTAACGCGAATCAATGTCTGCTTTCTCTTGATGTTTTTCGTCGCCTTGAAATCGGTTGAAGTAAAAGCTGTGCGGTATTTTGTTTGCTGTTTTTGTTTATTTATTTATTTTTCCTTCAATCGCTAACGATAATAAAAAAATTTTTCGAGGTTAAAGAAATCCATTGGAATCCTAAAAACAATTGTAAAACACTTTACCTTTTTTTTGCTATTTATTAAATGAACAATTTACAACTGATATTCGTGACTAACAGTTAAAATTTATTATACGGCCACGTCTCACGCAACTTGATTATTATTAGTAACAACATCAACAAAATCAGTGATTCTTATTACAATAAAAAAAAAAATAATAATAATAATAAATAAATAAAGTAACGTCAATAATAACGTACGGCTCACGTGCCGATTAAAATTATTATTGTTTGCTTTCGAGGCCTCGTATCTTCGAGTCTGTTTTGAGGAGTATCACACACACCTCAACCGAACGTGAATGAACTTAAAAACAAAAGCTACGCTGTCCCGACAGAGTACAAACACGGACATCATAACTTAATTGTAATCAACGACCCCCCTTACCTCCCGGCCCATCTCTTTTCCGTTCAACGCTTTTCGTACTTGGTCTAGTTTTGTCGGTCCTTACGGTTTTCGCGCTACATTGTTGTCAATAAACCGTGTAATAAGTGCACAGTTTCGAGAAACTCAATTCCGTTGGCTTTAATTGATGAGTCACGAGGAAAGGAGTAATCAGTCATATTCCGCGAAGGTTCCCTATTCTCACAAATTAATAACGCGTGACAGAGCTTGATTTTTTTTTTTTTTTCATTTTTCTCGCGGTTAATTATCAGATGTACAAGTAAGTAGGATTTAAATCGGGAAAAAATCACGAGGTACATTTTTGTGAATCCCAATTGTATACAGTGAGTACGTTTACACACATTTAGCCGTGAGTCATTGGTCACGATTCATATTTTATTTTTCAATTTTCAATGTCAGCAATATTTACGTACACACTGTAATACAGACCTCGAATCACCTCCCAATTGTATATGTAGGATTAAATTAAATAAAAAAAAAAAAAAAAAGTTATTCACAAGATAAGAGGTCATTCAATCACGACTCTCCAAATCTGAATATAGAGGAAAACCAAGATTTAATTTTTAAAAACGCACCAACTCCCCGTAACCGCTCCAAAAAACGTACGCGGTCTTAGATAACGTTCAATGTTGTTTTGCGAGGCTTATGTTTTTCTGAAAGATTATCCTCTCTCCCTCAAAGTGCAGTGTTCCCTTATGAAAAAAAAAAAAAAATCGGCTCTCCCCAAAACCGTATCCATCCCTAAACCGGTCTCCTCCCGAGCGATCTGTTTACAACGTGTGTGAGCCCACGTACACGCCCCAACGAAGAAGAAGGAGAAAAATTGAGAGCGCAGAGGGAGAGAGAGAAAGAGGAAAAGGAGGAGGAAATCGGTTGGCGCTCGCGCAAAGCCCCCGCGGGAGAGAGGGAGCATTTATACGTGGCCGTCGGCTCGCCGCGTGTACTATTGCTCTGTTATCGGAGTGCGCTCGCGCTTCGGCTGCTCCTGTTTCTTCGGACGCGTTGCAATCGGTTTCGAACGAAGCGACGGAAATCGCGTGTGCAAAGTGTTTTTTTTTTTTTTTTCTTTTTTTTTCCTCCCCCTCCACAATTTTACTCATAGGAGGAAAAAGTAAACGTTAATCAATAGAAAATAAAGTATAAACAGCATCCGGATTTTGTCGGAAGAAACGATGTGGTTGACGAGGCACCATCGGCGAAGCTGAGGTGTATTCGCTTCCGCCGATCGGACTTGGACGTCGCTTGGCATTTTCACTGGAATATTGTATTAAAGGTTGGTCATTCGATTATTCATGGGTTAAACGGCGCATGACTAGAGCGTTGGAGCGTTCAATTGTTGGGAATTTTGGTAAATGTTAAGAAAACAAGTAGGCTGATTAATCAATTATTGTCAAACAATCGGGTTTTTTTTTTTTTTATTGGAATTTTATAGAATTTCTTGCATAACTGTTGAATAAACAAACTTGAAAGTTGTTGGATGAAGACAAAAACTAATGGTTTTTCTAAGTGTCGATATGGGGTAAATAAAGACATGTGTTATTATTTTGAAGTTATAGTCGGTCGAAATTGCTGAGCGATGGGTTTTCACTGTACAACGGTATCTAATAGTTTTTATTTTATTTTTTTTCATTATTTACGAAATTAAAAAGAGCAGTAATTGACAATTATTTTTATAATTATTTAATTATTTTGTTTTAATTACTCATAACACGTATTGTATCAATATAATAGTTTAAAAAAGTTTAATCTTTTTTTACAATAACTAGATTACGAGCAATTTATTAGTACGTGATTAGGATATTTTAAATCTGTAATTAAAATGTAAAATTAGACCAGTAGTATGACGAAAAAGCTTATAAAAGTAAAAGATTCTTAAAATACATTTTTCAAACATTTTCTATTGATTTGATGAACTTCAATTTTATTACCTCACTTTTATGAATTCAACTTTGAAATGTGTACGAGTAATTTAACAAGAAAGTCCATACAAATTACTCTTTTTATTTATAATTATAACGGTTAGCCACGATATATTTTTTGTGATACATAAAAAAAAAAAAATGTTCCAGTATTCACTGTCTAGCCGACTAGCCGATATCGCAGTTTATTGCCTCTCGTTTTCCAAAGTAAATCTGTTTTTTTGACACAAGTTAATTTTTTTTTCTTTCTTCAAACGTAAATACTTTTTGAGCTTAAAGTAATTCTACAAAAAATTTTAATCTTATCTAGGAGTCAAACTCTGATTTATATTCCGAGAGTTTTTGTAAGCTGTCGAACATTATTTCACGTTTACTATTTAACGAGACGTGAGGTCATTAAGTAAAAGATAAAAACGTACAAAAGACTAGTAACGAAAATATTCACCTCACACTATGAGACATCAATTTTCGTAACAATGAAAAAAAAAAAAAAAAAAATTTAAGTGTCACGAAACGAAAATCAATTAACAAACTGTTTAATCAATCAGGCTAATCTTTCAGTGGTTTGATAAAATACGTTTTTGAGTTGTAGATTGTTAGAATCTATATTTTTAGCTTTATCTCTTGAACCAAATTATTTTTATCAACCTTGATATTGAATTGCTGAAAACGTTATTGTAAATGTTAATATTTATGGAAAAACAAATGTTATCGTTGCACTCCAGAACCTTACACACTTGGACTAATTTGAATAGTTAATGCGCGTAAATAAGAGACGTGTCAAGACACTCGAGGCCTTAAAAAAAAAAAAGAAAAATTGTTCAATGAATACCAGAAGAAAATAAAATCAATTATCATTTTCACGTGGGTACGTTTTCTCAGCGATTCCTAAAAATTAAGAGGATGTACAAACTTGATTGTTCAGCTGATGGTTTGTGGAATGCGAGTAATGATATTGAGTAACAACAAAGAACCTTATCGGAACTGGCTGATAAAAAGCTTTTTTTTTTTTTTCGTGTACATAGGCATACAAAGGCGCACTCGAGCCAAGCATAAACTATTACCGTTCCGAGGAATGTTGAACATGACAAACGATACGACATTGATGTATGTGCGTGTCAATCGGTTTCTTTAATCTTTTTTTTTTTTTTTTTTTTTTTTTTCCGATCGTGCATTGTATCCACCAAATGCTTTTGTGCTGACTTTATTAAGGGGATTTGCTCCCGAGAGGATAGCAATAAAACATAATCAATGTAATCCAAGTGTGTCTTAACGTTTCCGAATACGTGGTAATTTTCATTTTTATTTTTATCCGGTTTTAAGTGAAAAAGGTACAATTTTAACGAAATCGCTACAATAAATAAAATTCGAGTTACATTATTTTGCAATTTTATTTTGATAATAGGAAACAATTTGTTTTTTTTATTTCATCAAGTACTTTTTATAATTTTTTGTTACAACAGTTTTACCTAAATTACTTACGATTGATTTACCTAAAAAAAATTACCATTCCGCACGATAAATCGGATGCAAGCTGATAGAAAAAAAAGGGTAAAGTTTTTATGTTTAACAGTAAAGATTATTATTGTTTTAACAGTTAAAAATCATAAATTTTTCCTTTTTTTTCTATCAGTTTGCATCCAATTTACTATGCAAAGTGGTAATTTTTGCTGGAGTTTCTCTATAATTTTTATTATTTATTCCCCTCGGTGTATACTTGCATCGATCGACGAAGGATGAAAAAAAAATTTCAAGTCACGCTTGTTTCGTCGTTTGAAAACAAATTAATCATCGTCCCTACTTTGATAATTTTTCTCGCCCGAGCATTTGAACAAACTCAAATACTTCAATGACAAAATGAAATATACTCCACTAGCGTGTATAGATAGTACAATAGTCACGCATAGTTTTTATCACTACCATTACGATTAATCGTATACCTATACACGATAACAAAAAAAAAAAAAAAAAAAAAAAAGTTTCCATCACGCCTCTTGATTATATAAAAAAAAAAAAAAAGAAACGCACGAAAGATCGGTTTCCACTTTTAAAAAATACCCAACGCGAACCACCCCGAAAAAAAAAAAAAACCGCCAACCCAATGTCTGACCGAATCAACCGCTATACTACTCGCACGCGCGCAACGACAAACACCATCCATCTTTTTTTCTCCCTTCATGCCGCAAAATTAGGCACAAGTGGCCGAGATTGGCTCGCGCCTCTTACACTCGCTGCATAATCGAGCAATCATTTCCTACTCGTTTGGTTTTATTATTGATCATTGCCCGCGCGATCTCGAGCTCGTTGCGCAAAATTTTCCTTCCCGACAATCGGCGCGAAATAAAAAAACAACAACCAAGCAGCCCTTCCTCCCAAAAACACCCCAAGCCCGCGTATTGATCGAGAGGGAGAGCTGGCGATTAGCTTGCGAAACCGGGGGTTGCGTAAGCGCCGTTTCAATTCGCGCGGCCTGTACTTACACACCTCCCCGGACTCACGTAACCGACACCCGGGATTATTGACACAGTTTCCAGGACCGTAAATCGTGGCTTTACTTTTTCCCCCCTTCGATCGACAGGGGGTATATATATACACCCCCCTTTGTCTTTTCCTTCCTCCCAGAGACCTTGAAACTAGGCGCGCCCGCGAGATCGGCCGGTTTGTTTGGTTTTTCGCCTCGTCTCAGCTTTTGCCGAGGCTTAACTGTTGGAACCATCCAAGGGATATAGTTGTAAGAGCCTGTTTGTATGTTAAATTTCAAGTTAATATATACACTGTTTTAACATTTCATAGGAAACATGTGAAACTTCACGGAACATTGTATTAAATTCTACAAGTTGAAGTATTAATTTTTATAATTTCTCGTTAATTTTGCTTCATAATGATTATGTGCTTTCGAATCGTTTTCATTGAAATTCATAAGCCCTTTTTCTAACAGTGGTCATCGGTACCAGCAGGTCGAAACAAAGTTCATCGAGTCGTTTTGGTTTTGGTATAGCTGAGGTGCTGTAAAGTACACCGAAGTAAAATATTTTTACAATATATTTTGAGCCTTGGCTTGTGACGTTAGAAAAAAAAAACACAACAGTTTTCATTTCCCGATGGTGGATGTATACGGGGAAAAAAAAAAAAAAAAAAAAAAAAAGATGTAAACAAAGCGGCTTGGAAGACACCGCGAGAGTGATGGCTTATCTTGCTTATCGGGTGGATATAATAAACAGCACGTGATGGCGTGCGCGTGTGTACCGTACGAAGACGACGCGGGGCAATCAAATGGTTGTCGGCTAATATAGCGTCACATGATTCTGATTGTAGATAAATGTGTGTGTGTGTGTGTGTTGACAACGGCGTTGTCTTTATTGTGAGGCTTAGGAGCTTTTTGTGCGGATGCTTTTCTGTTTGTCGGATGAGTGGATTGTGTATTTGTGTTTTTTTTTTTTATTTGTTAACCGTATAGTATTTTTTTTTATGGGTGGATTAGAAGCTAGGGTTTTTTGATGAACGGGATTTGGTGCTATCTCGCTTGGAAAAACGTTTCGTAGCTGTGATTTAGAAAAAATATGTTAATGAATAATTTTTTTTTTTTTTTTTTTTCAGCGTGACACGTGGTTTTTTAATAATGGTGAATTTGATAGCGATTTCATTGAAAAATCGTAACTATGCTAAGATGTTGCGTTGGTATTTTTATTAATTTATGGGATGGTTTTTTTTTTTTTAAATATCGACTATTATGAAAGTATTTTGGTGCATAGGTGTTATTTAATGGAATTTGTCGTAAGTTCACTAATCGTTTTCACAAACAATAACAACAAAAAAAACATTTGCTTTTCAAATTTGAGTCTGTAAATATAACACGCGTTGAATTACCAACTTGTTAATTTTTCGTTGTCTATTTTTGTTTTTCGTTTAAAAGCTGCTAACCAAAATTGATTTGCAATTTAAAGCAACGTAGTAAAAAAAAAAAATTGTCTCTAATTGTCGTAACCATTAACACTGTCTCCATGAATTAGTTTTTGAAAAGGTTCGTTCCAAAAATAATAATATAATAAGAAAATTATAAAAGTTATTGGAATCTATTAACAAAGTTACTAAGAAACTTGCATTAAAATCTCGAAATGAGTTACAACAAAGTTTTTGAACAAATTGGTATTAAAGTAGCAATTTTATAGGCGCTCTAATGCAAAAAAAAAAAAATTTTCAAAATTTTATTCTATCGATACATGTCTATGGTATGGTACAGTGTAAACGGTCGATTTTTTCATTCTTCATTTGCTAAGATTTGAATGACCTTACAAGATATATATATATATATATATATATATATATATATATATATATTATAATTGCTATTTGTATTAAATAATCAAAAGTAGCTTAAGCATGAATTATACTTTCAAATAATTGTCATCCAAAAAATAAAAATTTAAAAATTAGGTTAAGAAAACGAAACCTTCTTAAGAGTATGACATCATCCGGGAAGTCCAAAGTAAAACGAGATTCAACAAATAGACGAACAGAAAAAAAGCAGACCATAAAATCAAAAGTACATAGAATCATTAATCATCATTTAGTTAGGGGCCCGATCAGACATGCACCGGAAAAAAAAGATGGGGATGGAATTTTTTGATGTCACCTCATTTGGAATGTGCCATTATACCTTTTGTATCGTCAGATCGAAATTTAGTCATGTATTGATTAAATTTTTTTTTTTTTTTCAAATAAATTAATAAAATAAAAGTTATTTGTTTAAAATAATTGTTAACCCCTTTAGTTCAAACCATATAAGAATTTTTCTCACATATTTGTCTCTAAAGATAGTACTTTATAAAAACAACCGAATTTTAAATTTTTTAAATTAGGTTCATAGAACTACAAATTTATTCGTGTAGAAACATTTTTTTAGTATGCTTTGATAAACTTTTATTTTTTCAATACAAAATTCTCGTTTCTTAAATTTTATAAATGATATTTCTGCGCTTATAGCTGTATACATGCATTGTAAAACATAATTTCTAAAATAAAAGTACTTAGATTTTTTATGTACCAAAACTAAATTTTTTTGACATAAATTAAGTTAATGTTTTAACTTAAACTATGAAGCACCTAAAAAATCACCAATTTCGCGGTTTTGAATATTCAAACAATTTTTTCCAAGTTTAATTTTTCTCGCCGAGGGTGCAAAGTGTTGTTTCGCACACTTTGGCCCATATAAAAAAAATTTGATATTGGTAATTTGTTCAAACAAATGGAGACGGGACAACTACAAAAATCCCATATCCCAAACAATTTTTCTCGATCTTATCGGACTCTTACAAATATCACATGACCATAGAACGGACGCGAAACCGGTCACGAGACCCACAATGCCGAGCGTCAAAGATTGCATCGCCTACGTATCGCATCGTGCCAATGTGGACGAATTAAACGAGCGCGTAAGTACGCACGTGCTCTCTCTCCCTTTTGTTTGTTGTCGCGACTCTATATACACGCGGTTGATATGTTTTTCTTTTTTCTCCCTCCTTCTCTATTATATACACTTCCACTATACTTGCTTCCAGAGCAGCCATGGCACGCCAATTATCGTCTTGCCTCTTCTTCGTTCGTTGGTCTATCCTTTATGGAATATTCTCGATGCGGAGTATATCGACAAACGATTGCGAGAAAGAGACAATTTTTTTTTTTTTTTTTTTATCGAACGAATTCAACCACAACTCGTGTAGAAATCGGTAATTTCTTGTTTTGATAAGGAAAATCTGAGCTCAATAATGCTTATTTCTGTCTCTAATCGCTGACGTTGCGGGTAATCTTCGATTGGTGCGTGTGTTGTTAAAAATAGTCTCAGCATTGTAATCGTCGCAATCTAATCAATGCTCTTAATTTTTCACGTTTTTTTTTTTTTATACGTACTGTTTCGTAGCACGTGCTAGGCACAATAAAATAAAAAATATCAACTGAAAAAACTTGCGTTTCGATTAAAAAAAACAATAGTCATTGGCTTAGATTTGTTTGTTTGTTTTGAAAAATCGCACATCATGCAAAAGTTATATCGTTCACGAGAATGAGACAACATATCACGTGTATTTATTTTGAATGGAGGAAAAAAAAAAAAAAATTGAAAAACATCCCGGATAAATTCTTCTGTTGACTTTACTAGTATAGGTACTAGGATAAAATAATGCAGTCATTGGTTATTGAAACTGTTTTTCTTTTTCTTTTTTTTTTTTTTTTTTTTTTTTTTCATTCAACTCATTCAGATCTGTCAATTCCACTTGTGTGTGTTATAGGAGTATACAAAAGAGAATGAATTGGTGAAATCAATGAAAAAACAAACCACGCGTTTTCATTGTCACGTAGGCCTATTATTTAATTGTCGGAATCTCTTGAAGAATCATGTGATTGAGGAATATTAATTTTAAAGGTTTTTGCGTGGGCTGGCTTAGACGTGAACACTTTTACAACTTTTTCTGATGAAAATATAATTCATCATTAATGTTGAAACATTTTTTTTATTACTACTTATAACAGTAGTGCTTCACAATAATTTTTTCCATTAAAACAACGCATTCCAAATTGAAAAAAAAAAAAAAAATTGTTAACTATATCAAAATTTTATTAACATTAAAAAAAAAGAAAAATATTTTGAATATTTCGTTTCAAATATTTTACGATAAACTTTAATACCTCTAAAATGCATTGCATTTATCTGTTGGAAACAAAATTTTTTTCCTAGTATTGTATTGTGAGTAATGGTGAATGAAAGATTTTTTTATCATTGAAAATGCACTTTTTTTATAAAGTTCTTTCGAGCCACGAAATAAATGTGACCAAGTCCTTTATCATCCCTTATTTGTACCTTTAAAAAATGATAAGAGAAGCGGTAGCATAAAAAATTATAAACTGTCTTTTCGATGAATGTATTCTATACTCTTTTAGTTGCAACTCGGTTCAGAGCGAAGAATATTCGCTCGAAACAAGATTTAATTTGAGCTTTGGTACAGGCAATGGTGTTGATCGGGTCGACAGTCACAAGCGATCAATGCTCATTTATAAATTTGACACTCAATGAAAACTACGCGTTTTACTCGACGGTTGGTTATGTAATCGAGTTCTCGACCAAAACTTTTATCATTCTGTATTCAGATAAATATTTTTAGTTTTTACCTTAACTAAAATTGAAGTTCATTCGCAAGTTTTGTCGGTTTTATTCTAGACTGGTTTACAATGAAAAGAGTGTCAACAATTTTTCTTGGCACTTTTTTCTCTTTGCTGAATGTAGAGTGTAGGATCGCAAGGCGATAACTACCCATAGAATACACGATTTTTTTCCGTTTTTGGTTTTTCTGTGAACAGGTTTTTTAAAACCATTGAAGCACATGCACAATAAAAATTGTATCAAAAAAAAAAAAAAAAAAAAATCATGCGTACGAACTAATTTCATGATTTGACACCAAATTAAAAATAATTTAATGAAATTTCTAATAAATTAGTAATTAATAACAAAATGAAATTGATCGATTTATTTCTCTCTCTCTATCATTAATCGAATTAATTTTTTAATATGTTGAAAACAAAATTAAAAATTTTTCATTGCCGACATCAATTTTAAATTAATTAGTGAGTACAAAAATTAATCTAGAATAAATATTAAGTCACGTATGAAGACGGAGTATTAACTAATTAATTTTCCAATGAATCAAATGTACCAAACGTCTTTCTAAAACACTGATAAAAATCCAGATTCATATCTGATCCTTTGATTCTCTTATCGCCACTAAAACGTGCTACATGTAAGCCGTAAAAAAATTTTTCTCTGCATACCACAATCCAACGATTCAAAGTACCGACTTATCAACCAATAACTTTTATCAGTGAACAGCAATGGTAATGCTTAAATTAAAAGGAAAAACAAAAAGACCTAACGCGCACTAGCTGGTCTATAGTTACCTTTAATCGTATGGCTTTTCAAAAAATTACGCATTGTTGTATTAACTGAGTGAGGAACAAAAAAACTCGTGACGGTGTAACACGACTCTTTAAACGAAAGTTTTACCATATCAATATTTTAATATTTTTAGATTAAAATGTTTCTTATTGCAGAATGAAGAAGGACGAAATAATGAACGGCAAGGGCCTGGACGGCGGCTACGTGAACCACGCGCTGAGCGAGTCCACCGCTGATTTGGCAGCCAACGGTTCCGCCAAATCTTACAAGTCGCAGCGCGAGTTGCACGGCTCCTCTGACTTTGTCTGTAAGTATTGTTGTTTTTTATTTTTTCTTTTTCTTTAGAAACGTTAAAAAACAATGAAATTTCTCAAACTATCTCTCTAATCTTTCTGCCTTTTGCTCGCCGCGAGGATGCCACAAAAGTAAGTTTTACTTGTGACGCGAGGGCTTTCTATGTGCACTAGCTAAAGCAACGCGAGCTTCTTATTTGTATTTTTATCAATAGTTGCATTCAACGAAAGGCTGCCAAAATAATTTTTTATTTTTCCCCAAGTTTTTGTGTCATTGATTAAAAAGTAATTTTTATATAATATTGACATTTTTTTTTCTAAATGAAATAAATTAGAGCTTAAAAAGCTCATTAAGAATTTGCCTAACGAAATCGATTTAAAATTATTTTAGAAATCATTTATGAATTAATAATTGTATGAAACTGTATTTATCACGAAAAAAAGTATTGTGTCTGTCCTTCGTGTGCAAATTACTGTTACGTCGAATAAATCGTTGTATAATAAAAAATAAATGATTTCTAAGTAAATAATTTTTATAAAGTACTCCATAAAATCGTCATTGTTTAAAAATTATTTATTATTTTGGCGAAATCTAAATTCATTTGTATTGTTTAACGTTTGAGCGAATGAACGTACATCAATTTCATTAAACAATAGCTCCAAACTTAATTCAAGTGTGACTGTTGTTTGTCGAGCATTCTTTTCTCAGTCAAGCTATACATTCATTCGAGACGATAAAAAAAATTGTAAGGATTTCTCGCACATCGCACAGATAGTCGCACAGGGCAGTCCGCTCGAGAAAACAGGCCTACGAGAGCAAATAAACGACATCCGGTTCCGAATGTGGAAAAAAAATTTTCTTTTAATCCACGCGAGCGCATGTAATAAATCAACTCGTAGTGTTTGAGCGTGCAAAAAAAAAGTCAGCTACGAGACTCTCGCGTTCTCGGCTACTTCCGTTCGTTCAATCTGATTTCTCGAGTGAAATTTTCCAAAAGAAAAAAAAAAACGTCCTCCCCTCCACCCTCGTTTGGTCCGCTCAAAGTAACACACTCGATTGTGCGCGGTTTTTCATTTCGCTCGGCTGATTGGAAAATTAACGATCCGTTGCGAGCGGTGATTACAAAAATTGCCGACCAAAGGCAAAAAAAATGAACAATGAAAAGGCGAAGACGAAGCCAAAGCTCATTGGTTGGTTTTCCGAGTAAACTGAGAAAGGCAATCGCGGCCGATCGACGCAACGAAGGGAGTCGTAAATCTGGAGCAATTCCCCGCCTCCTCATGTAACCCGCGGCAGGAGCTCCTCGCGTGATGTAACCCGATTTTCTCTCTCTCCCTCTTCGATCCGTTCGCGTCTTTCCATTTTTCTCGCTCAGCTTCGTCGTTTAGAACGCGCGAAAACAAAAAATTTAACCAAGCATTATTTAGATTTTTCCTATGTAAATGTTCCTATTATGATCACAAATTTCATCATACCTGTTTCTTTAATTTTTTTTTTTCTCAATTGTGATCTTTAATGGTAGAAATTTTGATTTTTGCTGGTGCGCTATAAATTTACTATTATTATTCTAATTTTTAAATGTAGGTTTTAACTGTTAAATTACTTTGTTTTATAAAAAAATTATAAGTCCAAAATGTAAACAATTATGGAACGTTGTACCTATTGCTTCATAAGTATGTCCCTATTTATGAAACTTTTTTAAAAACTTATAACAAGTAACTTGCCAAACAAATACATGAATTTCCATAATCCACGAATAGGGACATTTACCTTAAGTTCTTTTGTCTGTCTATTTATTTTTTATTTCCATAAAGAGATTCTGACTCAATAGCCGCTGGGAGTTACAGAACTGCTCGAGTTTTTGCGAATAAGTACACAATGCCCGAGTTTTCCGCTTTTGCCTGCTCACGTGTGAGTATTTTTTATTTTTTTTCACGCGGAAAATCACTAAAATCGGCTATATCAGATCGTCATTTTTCCACGATTCATCACGCTTATTGTTTAATGTGGTCGATAAAAAGCGACTTTAATTCGCTGTAACGAAATTCCAATGCACGTCGGTTGATCGTGAATTTTTCATGATTATGCATCGATTGTGTAATAAAGGAAAAAAAATGAGGTAATGTTGGAATTTGTAATTTCGTGTCGTAATTGCACTATAATCCGGTTTTTTTTTTTGTTGCGTGTCAATCTACGATGTCGGAACAGGATAGCGATCGATTGAAAATTATAATTGATTTTTTTTGCTCATATAGAAGAAACATTTTGAACGATTTCGTCGCGGGAGTGTCAAACTTAACTTTTGATAATTGGCTTTATTCATTTAAAAAACTGTACGCTTTTGCATATGCGAGATACGATTGATACATTTATCGTTACCAGAGCAAAAAATCTAATTGCAATGTACATAATTTTTTGTTTGAGATTTTTTTTTTCTTGAAGTCGTAATGCTTGTCAGGAAAAAATATAATTGATGGTAAATAACAATTCCGTCGATTATTGCAGTAATTTAGAGCGCAAGGAGGATGTTATGAAAAAGAGGAATATATTTTTCAAGATATACATTTTTTGTATTCAACACTTTGTCGTTAAATGTCAATTTCTTTTTGCTATTGTCACGTACGATATCATAGCTACACGTACGTGCGCCCCCTCTTTTTGGGGCCTACTACAGATGATTGTAGTGGGAGAGAGTAAAGCGATAAGCAGATAGGATGCTGAAAGCAGCACTCTCTCTGGCTGGAACCGGCAAGGACGAAGGTCGTACACACGTGACGCGCTCTTCTCTCGTTTTTTGCATAAATAAAGACGTTGATACTAGTTCCTCGACTATTTACTTCGTGCGCACCCCAAGACCATAGAATCCTACGCAACAGTTTTGGTGTCAGAAGTGGGATGGTCATCGCGATTAAATAAATAAATAAATTTTTTTTTCGGTTTTTGTTGACGATAAAGTATCGACTCTCGCGATTTTTGGGAAACACACATAGTGTCGTGCCATGAAGTGAGCTAGGAACTGCTACGAGAGAAATTAGCGGAGCGAGGAGTTGCTGAAGTACAAAAAAAAAGCAGCTTCAATCAAGGACCAAGGCGCAGGATTCCCGGGACTACGATAGAAATCAAGCAAACAAGGATGATAAAGATCTTGGTCGCCATTATTCTAGCCGGGAGCATATGGTAAGTACTTGAGATTTATAAATAAACAAATATATTTAACTGTCCCAGGGGTCCTGTTAAAATTTTTTAGTGCGTTATAAATTAATTTTTTTGCTATATCGCTTTTGCGTTCGGTATCCTCCTCATAGTATCGGCGGTGCGTCATTAGGGTAATTTATCGTGAGTCAGAAAAATTTCGGACCGTGAAAATAAATCGGTCAGATTGACGAGTTGGAGTCAGAAATACTGACCGTATTTTTAGAGCACAGCCCCGAAACTCAAATGGAGTGGGAAAAAATGGGTAAGAAACAGCGTATGCTAATGTTGAAGTTTTTGAAAAAAATGAAACCAGGGGTGATTAGGGAGAAAGTTTCACAAACAACGTCATGCATAATGGGGGCGGGTGCAAAATATTCAAACACCGTAAGGAACGACGCCGCGAATACGTCACCCTTAAAGAATGCAGATTATACAGCCGGAAATGGGATGAGCGAAATTTCGAGGGACGTAAACTCGTACTCGAAAGATAGGTTCGACAGTAAAGATACACAGGATACGCTTCAACATGCGTTCAGACGAGGAGAAAAACAAGCGGCGCAGCAAACAGCACAATGTGTGACACAGTTTTCGGAGGAAGCACTTACAAAAAATTGTAGGGAATTAGTATTTGGCCATAAAAACAATTGGAACTTACCTTCAAGGACGTCGGAAGAGATAAGAATGTATGGGGGGCAGCAAACGGGAATCCCAAATTTTTTGGGCGCAAGGATGCATGACGCTGGACCCAGCTACGAACCCACAAGCCCAATAAATGAAAGGGTGAGAGGCCAACCGATAGCACCGTCATCTGACTGGCCGTTTCGGGATAATAATATGCACGGGGAATACATTTTGCGAGAGCAGCAACATCAAGCGCAGCCAAATCCGACTTACATAAACCCTATCATGAGTCAACAGTGAGTGGAAAACACGTACCCTGTCAGCATGCACTAAAGTGCACTGTCCCATGTCAACAGCACGGCGAGTGGCATCCCTATATTCAACGGAGATCCAATAAACTTTCCGCTTTTTGAACATATGGTGAGGACAGCAAATGAAAAATACTTTATAGGTACATTAGGCGGTAAACTTAGGGGGATGGCGGCAGATCAATTTTGCACCCGGTTATCACTGTTTAATACCGTAGACGCATTTGTACTCGCGCTGTCACGGCGATTCGGGAGCATGGGAGGCATAGATACACAGCTAGCCCAACTTAAGTCACTGACTCAACTGAACAGTGAGTCAGTTATTCAGTACTGCAGCCGGGTGCAACGGTTGCATAATAGAATAATGATGACTCATGACGCCAACCCACAGCTGTCCCAGATTCAGAAAACTGCCCTAAAACAATCCGCGGATAGAGAGTTAGCGAAACAGTTTATATATGGGTTGAAAGCGCCATACAATTGGAACGTGGCCGGGGTAAAACCTGTAACACTGGAGGAGGCCATTGAAGCGGCTATAGATGTAGATAACGAGTTAAGTTTACGTCAAATGGCACCTAATGATTTTAGCACATATGCAACACGGGAGAGTTGTTTTGGTAAGAGGAATCCAAGGATAGGCATGTTAATCAGCGATGCGCCAGAGGGAAAGAGCGATACGGACGAATGGGATGGCATCAAAGATGTTAAGTGGTGCTCATATTGTCAGGAGCACTGTCTGCACTCTACGAGCGGGTGCGAAAAGCTAAGGAGGGACGCGAAAAACGGAAGAATAAAAGACCCCGATAGGCCATGGTGTAGCTATTATGTTTGTTATGGAGATTCTTGCTAGGTCAAGGCAAGTTATATATGCCCGCGTCGGGGTAAATAGCGAAAAAATAAAAGTAGGGTGAGTTCCTTTACAAAAAATGAGAGAAGGAGTTTTATTCGGAAATTTTATAGCCACAAATAATGGTGGAAAAGTTTATGCTGAGTGTGTAAACACACTAAATGAAACAATAAGCATACCTGTACCGGAAATAGAGTTATTAGAATGCGAAGTGATGCGAGAGGCCGATCCATTTAGCGTCGAAAGGGACGACGCTCAGGGCGTTAATGAGGCAATTATAAGACTTTTTGAGGCAGATGGCCAAATCAGAAGAAAAATGAACAAAGTTGAATATGGCGTTACAAATAATCATACAAGTGGCGGGAACAATAGTGATTTCAAGAACACTGACAATTTAGATAGGTTGTCGGATAAAGAAAAAATAGCGAGAATCGATAAAATAATGCAGCTTATTGATGTTTCAAGCTGCAACGAGGAAGAAAAATCACACGTCCGGAAACTCATAGAGTATAATCCATTTGTATTTGGCCTTTATGGAGAACCACTGAAAGCAACTCATATATTGAAACACCGCATCATAACTACGACGGACAAGCCCGTGACGGCGAAGCACTATAGGTACCCACCAGCGCTAAGGGAACAGATGAAAAAAGAGATAGAGAAATTGCTCGAGCAAGGAATCGTCGAGTCTTCGAAATCGCCGTACAATTCTAACATGTGGATTGTACCCAAGCATGCGGGGCCGGACGGGGAGAAGCGTTGGCGCGTGGTAACTGATTTTAGGCAGCTCAACGAAATTACTGTAGGAAGTTGCCATCCCTTACCATTCCAAAGTGATATACTTGAGCATTTAATGTCAGCTCGATACACTACAGTAGTCGATCTAAAACAGGGATTTTTTTAAATAGAAATTCATGAGGATGACGCACACAAAACAGCATTTTCTGGGCCAGACGGTCATTATCAGTATAAGAGAATGCCAATGGGGTGTACGGACTCGCCGAATACATTTTTAAGAGCGATGTCACTCGCTTTGGCGGGTCTACAAGGTCATGAAGTCGAAGTGTATTTGGTTGATATTATGGTGTTTGCTCCGAACCTCGAAGAGCACGGGAGGCGTTTTATTAGACTTTTAAAACGGCTTTCGGAAGCAAACTTGACAATTGAGCCGAAAAAATGCCAATTTTTGAAACGCGAAGCGAAAGTACTGGGACACGTAGTAGGAAACGGACAAATAAAAACAGATCCAAAAAAAATCGAAGCAGCGAAGAAATATCCGAGACCTACGGATGCAAAGAAAATTAAACAATTTCTTGGATTTGTCGGATATTATAGATGATTTATCCAGAATTATGCAAAAATTGCTCAGCCGCTCTCCAAACTCTTGAGAAAAGAAACAGAGTTCAAATGGGAAGAGCAGCAGGAGCAAGCTTTCAAAACATTAGTTGACGCATTATGTAGTGAGCCGGTACTTATTGCACCTAATCTAGACAAGCCTTTTATAGTTACAACAGATGCGTCAGACTACGCAATAGGAGCAATATTAAGCCAAGGCGAATTGGGGAAAGATAGACCGTGTGAATATGCTTCACGATGCCTTCGAGGGAGCGAATTACACTACCCAACGTATGATAAGGAACTGTTGGCTATAGTGTTTGCAAAAGAACAGTTTCGGCCGTACTTATTTGGGCGCAAATTTACAGTGTACACAAGCAAGTAATGCATTAAAATTAACAAAAAAAATCAACAAAACGGATTACTCAGATACGAGAATGACGTTAGAGAAATAACTAGCAATGCTGCTGAAAACAACCCCAATGATTTCTGCTGAAATGAACCCGTCCAGTACCTCATGGCGCGGGGCATACCAAAGACCCGCGGAGATTACGGTGACGGAAAACTACTAGGAACAGCAGAAAAAAAAATTTTCATTTTTTCCAATCTTGTAGTACACATGGCAACACCAAACAAAATTTATTACTGTACACTAACATAAGACACACTAAAATCACTGATTCATTTGGTCAATTCACTCTTAATGACTTTCTTTTTAATTTATTAAAAAATTTTCCTGTAAGACTCCATGCATTCTGGCGATCTTAGCGAGGGACAATTTCTCTCACTCAATGGCGCCACCTGACATAGGCGCATAGCGAATAAGGCTCCATCATAATTCCCTTTCCATACATGACACACAAGAACGGAAGGAAGGGAGCGGAAAATTTTACGAACAGAAAATCGGACAGACTAATATAAGCCAATTGAGCCTCGGGCACAAGATGGACAATCTTCGTGGACTCGCCTCTGTTGGAGTATAATAATAATTAAATGTGTTAATAAAGTGTACTTATTAAATTACCAACAAGAATGAGAAATATAAAAGAAAAAAATTATAAAAATAATAAAGACAGAGTAAGAAAATATTAGGCATGTGGCAACAAGGAAGCGTAGTCGTAGTAAAATAGCGAGAAATAGATTTATGTATACTGTATAGCGTGTGAGAAAACAGATATCTGTAAAGAGAGTGCCACACTCGCAACTGAAAATAAGCACACGGTTCTTGAATGGTATAATGCATTGGGTAGCGTCATATTCGAGTAAAGCACCTTCCAGGTACATATAGTATGTGCATGAGCGTAGATATAGGAAAATAGAACGTTAACAAAGACGACACAGCCAACCGCTCTCTTTTCTCGCCCCTCACTCTCTCTACTGCGGTTCTTAAAAGATGTCAAAAACAAGAACATACCCGCGGGAATAGAGAAGGATATACGAAATAAGAAACCATTACGGTGGAGCGTATCACCCAGCATACGAATACGAGGAAGTGCAAATAAAAGGAGAACTGTCAGGCTGCAAGGGTTAACCGTGGACGGTGGCGGAAATAGTATTAGGCACGGCGGTGAATTCGTTTGGATTTTTAAAAATGGGGGGGGGGGGGGGGCCCTTAATACTAAATTTGGCCAGAATGTTTACAGGTGGAAGAAACCGTTCCGAAAGTGAAGGCGCCGCAGCGAGTGCAGTGACAGTGCAACCAACAATGCTACAGACCATATAAATACCAGTTGCGTTGCAAAATCAAGTACGCGTAGCGGTCAGAAGTGCACCTTAGGCAACTGACAAAATGAAACGTCCTCGCGCATAAGAGGATGAAAAAAAAAAAAAAAAAAAATTGTAATTAAATTATGGGTACATACATAAATCTAGGTTACGTTGGTTTATTATAATTTAGTTACCATATTTACGAACAAAAAAAATGCATTATGTCAAAATATCTAATAGGCTCGTAGCCCAGCCAACTGTAACAATAACACGAATAAAAACATTAAAAGAATGATCGAATCAACAGTAGGGGAATAAGTGATATTATACAATACATCATAACATACTGTAATGCCATATTTTACAAATTTAACATGAATAACTTACTGTAGGATTAAATAATTTGTTAATAACTAGTAGAAATAACTTCAAGATTATTACACTCCATGAATTTACAAATAAGAATTTTGCAATAATGCACTATATTATGAAGGGAGAAGAGCGTGAACAAAAACAATAAATGTTTACACAAAAAAAACAATTTAGCGAATTTGTGTAAAGGAGGAACAAGGACTGGTTTTTTTTTCTCTCCACCTTTTTACTCCTATGTTAGAAATCTCACATACAATATCAACAACATTACACGAACATTACTCTAGCACAAACATGTAAATTAAAAAGGAAAATCGCCATCGAGGACGATAGCGACGCAGCCTCGGACGTGTCACGTACGATATCATAGCTACACGTATACGTGCGCCCCCTCTTTTTGGGGCCTACTACGGATGATTGTAGTGGGAGGGAGTAAAGCGATAAGCAGATAGGATGCTGAAAGCAGCACTCTCTCTGGCTGGAACCGGCAAGGACGAAGGTCGTACACACGTGACGCGCTCTTCTCTCGTTTTTTGCATAAATAAAGACGTTGATACTAGTTCCTCGACTATTTACTTCGTGCGCACCCCAATCCTACGCAACACGATGGTGCAATAATAGTAAGAAACGGGTTTGTAGTTTTTGGTACAATTTTTTTTTGCATTCTGGATCACCTTTAGTTCAATACGTAGGTACGAAACAAAGGTATTGTTTTGTTTAAGATCCGCTACTTTTTATTAAACACGTTGTTCTTAGAACACTTTTCAATGGTATGGGCAAATAAAAAAATTTCTTTCCACATTTTTTGCAACCTGCGCAGTATTTTTTTAAATTCCAAAAAAAATGTTTATCTGTTGTCAGTGTTGAACCTTAATATTCAAAGTGATAGAAAGAAAAAAAAAAAAAAAAAAAAAAAAGATATTATCATTTAGAAATCAGAGAATTCATATATATTATTTCCTTCTTCGGTTGCTAGCATTAAATGTTCTCACGTAACGACAAATAGTTCCACTTGTTTGCTTTGGTGAAAATGTACGAAGCTGCTTTTTTGAAAAAACTGCATAAAATTCTAAAAAATATCACAAAAACGGGAAAATAAAAGAAAAATTTTCCAGTGGTGGAGGATCCAGACGCAGGTGACGACGAGAGCAAGCAGCGCGAGAACGGTTTGCTCGACTGCGGCCAGGAACTGATCGGCCGATTGAGACGCTCTTGTTCGCGCAAGACCTTGAAAAAGCGACTGCCCATCGTCAATTGGCTGCCCAAGTACAATGTCCAGGACGCACTCGGCGACCTCGTGGCCGGCATCACGGTCGGCCTCACCGTCATACCCCAGTCGCTCGCCTACTCGCAGGTCGCCAGTTTGCCTGCCGAATACGGCCTCTACGCCAGTTTCCTGGGCTGTTTCACCTACATATTTTTCGGTTCGTGCAAGGACGTTCCCTTCGGACCCACTGCCATCATGTCCCTACTGACTTACCAGACTGTCAGCCACATCAACCCCATTGAGGACAGGGAAAGGCACGCGGTTTTACTTTGCTTTCTTGTTGGTCTTATCGAACTGCTCATGGGCGTTTTCGGACTTGGTAAGGACATCCACACCCCACGATGTACAAATGCCTTTGCAATCTCACCCTCGAAATCGTTGCTTCTAGGTTTCCTGATTGACTTCGTGTCCGGTCCGGTGAGCTCGGGCTTCACCTCAGCCGTCGCCCTTATCATCGTATCGTCCCAGATAAAGGACATTCTGGGCATCAGCGCCAAAGGGCCGACCTTCGTCGAAATGTGGCGTAGCATCGTCGAGCAGCTGCACACCACTCGGGTGTGCGACGCGACTCTGGGCGTCTCCTGCATAGTGTTCCTTCTCATTTTGCGGGTTAGTTACTCTTCCAGATTTGTCACCCCAAAACCGGTGTATGCAAAAGAGACTGACAGCCTTTGTTGTTTACAGTCAGTGGCTTCCATGAAGTTTGGCCCGGATGACGAGCACCTTCGCAGTAAGGGACAAAAAGTAGTAAACAACTTCTTTTGGCTGACGGGTACGTCGAGAAACGCGCTGCTCGTCATCATTTGCGGAGCTATTGCCTACAATTTTCCTACGGGAAACAGTCCGTTCATACTCATAGGTGAGTGCCGAGAATAGCAATTCCAACATTTTGGACATTTTATATATTCAAAATGAATTCCAGGTGCTATCCCGAGTGGAATGCCGCCAGTTCAAGCACCTCCGTTTGGTTTTACGAACTCGGACAACGCCACGGTCTCGTTCTTCGACATGTGCGCCAACTTAGGCAACGGGATCATCGTCCTGCCCTTGATCGGTTTGATGGAAGATATTGCGATCTGCAAGGCTTTTGGTAAGCTCGACAGCTTCTCCCATTTGACATAGTGTTACACGACCAATTTACTTACTCATATGGAATTTTACGACTTTGCAGCCAACGGAAAGTCAGTGGACGCCACACAAGAACTGATAGCCATAGGAATCTCAAACATTGGCAATTCGTTCGTCAAATCTTTCCCTGGAAGTGGATCTCTCAGCAGGAGTGCTGTGAACAACGCTTCTGGCGTGCGGACGCCTTTGGGTGGTATTTATACGGGTTTCCTGGTCATATTGGCCCTGAAGTTCTTCACTCCGTACTTTTATTACATACCGAAAGCCACTTTGGCGGCCATAATCATCGCCGCTGTTATCTTCATGGTAGAGGTCAAAGTTATCAAGCCCATGTGGAGAACGAAAAGTGCGTAACGCAGATGATTTGCTTGGATTTAATTATTTTACAGGCCCATTCGCGAATGATGTTTCAATTGGCTCTTTGGGTTGGCATCTACCCCCTCCACCTCTATTTAACTAACCGTGGGTAACCGGCACTATACCGCCACCATGATGAAACGGACGCAGTTGTGTTCCAGGCATGTAAACACAGCTGATTCGATAGATGTACCAACAATCTCAAACACTAATGTTTCATGTTCATCCAACCAGCTGTATAACGGTGTAAATACGCCTGGAACACAACTCCGTCCGTGTCATCATGGCGACGGCAGTTCCGCCAACCTTAAATAACTTAATAATTCATTTTTGGAATAGACCCACCGTTTGGTTCATCAATTTCGAGTAAATTTTGGAGATATTTAGGTCAACCCCACATGTTCAAATTAGTTTGTTTAACCTAACGGTGTTAACATTACTTTTGATTAGTTTTAAGTAGAGGAGGAGGTAGGTTGTACCAACCTAAGAGCTGTCATTAGCCAGTAGATTATTATTGACCCTAAGAGCTCTCATAAGCCAGTAGGCGCACAAGTTGTGGATCATTATTGACTTGTCTTCATTGTAGAATCCGACTTGATACCGGGAGTGGGGACCTTCATTGCTTGTCTGGCACTGCAGTTGGAATACGGAATAGCCATTGGTATCGGCATCAACGTTCTCTTTATCCTCTATCACGCAGCTAGACCCAAGATAAGCATCGAGAAGTTAAAGGTAAGGGTCACAAATTATGGCCTTTTGGTGGATGGCACGTAAAATATTGTTATTTCCAGAGCCTTCGAGGTGTCGATTACCTGATGCTGACACCCGACCGATGTCTCATCTTTCCATCGGTGGACTACGTGCGCAACTTGGTGACCAAGTACAGCCTTCGAGAAGGCGGTGAATCGACCCCCGTGGTCATTGACTGTTCCCACATCTACGGGGCGGACTTCACAGCTGCCAAAGTCGTAGAATCGCTGACCAAAGATTTCGCGGCACGAGGCCAGCCGCTGTTTTTCTACAACCTCAAGCCGTCGGTCTACGCCGTGTTCGAGGGGGTGGCGCCCAAGGACTTTGTCGTGTACTACACGCAAGAGGGCCTCGACGAACTGCTCAAAGAGAGGGCCACTCACCAAAAACAGGTGCTGCGGGACGTCATTGTGCCCTAGCGCCATGGTGATCGCGTGGATCCTAGTATTTTTGTGAATTTACTAATCGAACCGGACGTTAAGAGTTACGACACGTTTGCCAAAACAATTATGAGATGTAGCGGTTAACCTATAGAGAGAGACTCGTGTTTGGAATTGATGATTTTGTTTAGGAGTATAACTGCAGTGTGGCGCGTGTATTAAAGAAGCAATATTTTTCAAGTACTCGTAAAATTGATCAGTATTTTTTTTTTTTTTTTTTTTTTTTTATCGATCTTCATCTATTTCTATATTTCAATATGATTCATCGTACAGCATAAGTTTTTGTAGCTATGATGAATCAAACCGCATTGTTATCGTGTTTTTCATGCCGAAGACGTCACATTAATTGACTTTAATTCAATATCGTTGATGCTTGCCTCACTTATTATCTTCGATGAGTCCTATGTTAAATAAAAATCACGTGGTTTTAGCACGTGGTGAAACTCTATTACGCAAAAACACGTGGTTTCGTCTCAAATTACCACGTGGTTTTTGGAATACCATGCAGATATTTTTAAAAAATTAACAGGTGGTATTCGAAAAATCGTTGAGTAATTTAAGACGAAACCACGTGGTCTACCTAACTAGAGTCTAATGTAGTACTAGCGAGTTTAAGCAATGCTCACTTATATTACTTAAATTATTATTCAAAGTATATTTTTATCACAAGTGTGAGATGTATTATATCACAATGTATACGTTTTAAAGTTGAAAGAAGCTGCCCCATTTAGGAACTTTGATTTTTAAGGATACGAAATATATATATTTTCATGAACTAGTTTTAACGAATTTTTAAACAATATTTAGCAGCCACTGTACATATGGATTGCATTGCGTAGCTTTTAGTAGCAGTAATAATTTCTGTGATAATTTTGTAAAAAAAAAAAAAAAGAAGCAAGAAGTATCCTAAATGTATATGAATGATACTGTAGAAACGAGTGCTACGAGAACATTAGAGCAATATTTCGAGTGTACGCAGTATTCTGTCAAAGTTCAAAAGCAAATAACAAAATTTTAAAAGTGTGTATCTAAAATTAAAGAGAAAAGTTAGTGGAATGGTTTTTTTTGCATTAAAATGATTAAGTGTGATGTGATTAATTCAACAAGGGTGATGACGATGAAATTTTCTTTGTCGTTGATTTGTGAGAAAAAAAAAATGTTTATTTATTACGTTTTTTTTGTATTTTTATTGTGCAAAATTACTTATACAGTTCTTTTTTTTTATCTTCAGTATCATCGTATGATGTACATACAGTGTATAAATAAATTCATCTAAAGTATAAATATCGGTGTTCATTTTCGTAGAACCATTGCCTCGACCATTGCTTCAGCGTACAGTTTAGTTATAGTACACTACAACGTTTTTTTTTTTCCACCTACATTTTGATTAATTATGCAGTACTTTACATTTATCATGCTTTTTTTTTGCTAATAACTTAACTTTTGTTATCCTAATTAACGCGATTATTGAGACAATTTTATCTTCGAATTAACGATATTTTTATTCTCGCCAAAACGAAATGTAAAAACATTATTTTGGAAGTATCACGTGACCTCGTCGTATTTTGATATGCAATAATAATTTGTGCACCATTTTCAATTTACGTATATATGTTATAAATTACGTCTACGTGTAATAATTACAAACAATATAATCTTTTTATCGATAACATTAATGGTGTTAACATTGTATCGTAGTCAATTTTGGCAAAAATACGAAAAATTTTTTGAAAATTTTTCTTTTAAAAAGGAAAAAAATTTTCACTCACTACTTATACTCCGGTCAATATACAGTCATTATCGACCGAGAGCAACTTTCTCAACCTTTGATGAGTTTAGTATACGCGCTATAGACTATTAATACTGTTGTCGTATAAAATACTTATATGCTATAGATATAGCCGATATACATTATCGCCAGGGACGTAAAAGTCTCCCCTATATACTCGCATTTTCTACGATATGTAGTTACGTATTGTATAAACATTTTCGTCATCTGGAAGGATCGATTACCATTTTCGTATAGGCACCGAAATACTTTGCTAAATTTTGTCATTTGTCAACATTCTCTAAACACGATTTCAAACACTTTTTTTTTTTTTGTTTTAGTCTGAAAAAAATTGACTTCATTTTTTTGCTTTCGTTACAACTTTTACTTACTTACGTTTTTCTATAGGTGTATCCCTAAGATTCTATACTTGTCTATAGTTAAAACCTGACGGACGCGGTAACTTTCCTTGTAGAAAATCGAGCGTTTGCACTGTATAGGTTAAGTTTTCCTTAGAACGGTATATATAGTGTGAAAATGAAAAAAAATATTTATATCATAAAAGTTTTTAAGAATAGTATAGTAGATACTTTTCATCGACGCATACGTGATTAGTGCGCGTTAGACGGACATGGATTTTCGTTGTACGCGGATGATTGTTTTTTTACGGCCAACCAAAGTCAATGCCCGTGAGTTGGTAAAAACGTCGATTGAAAGGTCGATAGAAGTCTCTAAGGCGTTGAATGGCTACGGGATCAATGAAAGGATGGCTCCGACCTTTGTTTTTACCTGGAAAAATAAAACATGAAAGTGTCCTTCCATCACGTCACACAGTGGGACAGAATGAAAGATTTCGTGCGGAAATAAAATATCTCCGGATAAATACAGGTTAGAGAGACTTTTTTCAGCTAAAGAGAAGACCCCGTGATAAATATTATCAGGCACACATAACCTTAAACATAACCTCTTTTGGTCAATTTGTCACAAATAGTGAAATAAAGTGCTAAAGTCATTTTTAGATGATTTGTAACATACGAACAATTCTAAAAATCATTCAACGAATCATCTCCAAATAACCTTCCTATTCTTATCCTTTAGAGTTCCTATCCTTACCCGAAAATATTTATCACGGGATAGAGTTTTTACGTAATTTACTTTGTCTTCTCTTTAATAAAAAAGAAAGTCTCCCTATAGCCCTGTATCTATCTAGAGATATTTGATTTTCGGTTCATTATACCCCAACAGTGCCTATAGTTGTGCGTTGCACATTTTATTATCGAGATCTTTACCAAGGCAATGTGGCGTAGCCCGCTCCTCAGACTTGAGCAGGCAAGGAAACCCCTTGGTCGAGTTGAAATAAAAATGCTTCTCGGAAACGAGTCTTTTCAATCCCAGAAAGTCCTGAGCGCGCGTTATCTCGAATGCCGGATCGGCAATCAGCCGTTCACCCGACACGAAGAGCAGCTGCGACAACGGAAAGTAGTTGAGCCAACGCTCCAGGTACTTGGCGTACACACCGATCCTAAGGGGCGCCCATGTTGTGTCCACGACCTGTCGTTAACATGACAATTAGGCACACGCTTGGCCAATGTCGAAACATATCCATTGTAAAGTCCAAGTGAACACATAACCTGTGATCCATTGAGAAACGCCATGTCCTCGAACCTGGGCATCGTCGATCTTTTGCTTCTGACCTGCGTGTAGTCGGATATGGCCCTGGTGACCGGATCGCGGACGACAACTATGAGTTTCGTACCTGGATTCATCAATTGAACGCGACGGGGTGCCTCGCTGGTTATGAAATAAGAAGGGGTCTTCTCCATCGTCACTTGGCCCTCCAGAGTGGCCGGCATTCTATGTCTAAACGATCAAACAATAAGGAATCGGCTCAAATCTTTGTTTTCAAATCAATATCATCCATATGCTCTAATCACCTGTACCACTGGAAGCCTTTGGAGTAGTGGTGATCGAAGAAATGAACCTCCGAGCCAGCAGCTCTGACGTCGGGATGCAGTCTCAAGAACTCAAGCAAGGCCCTGGTGCCGCCCTTTTTGATACCGATGATCAAGGCGCTCGGTAGTTGTCTCCTCGCTACGAGACCCTGCTGTCGCAGGACCTTGTACTTGACTGGAACGTCCAGGGATTCCTGCAATGATCAATTCTTTAAGTCATAGAAGATAAGAAAGGATGTGAACTTTGGAGTCTTGGTAAGAGCCTTGAAATTATATATTTAGAGATTTTTCGTGATGAGTTTGTATATTTTCTAAGGACTTTGATTCAATGTGAACCGACTTAGAAGTCCCGAGTTTTCTTAATTACTTGGAAGGTAGATATACTTTAAGTGTCGAGTAGTTTCTAGGATCTACTAGTTTTTAATCGGTAACTAGATCGTTAATGTTCTTATATCCTCATCGGCGTTTCAATGTTACTGACAGTATTCATATAGGTTTTCCATAGAACCAGTATGCAATCCATATTGATTACCGATAGATTCTTCACTGATTAAATATACACTTTATCGTGAAATCAGTCTCTTTTCAAAACATAGATTCATAGAGAATTCCGTATAGAATCCAATTAAATTTTAATTATAACAATTATTTGCTTTTAATAGCTGGATATGCAAAATTACGATGCATTGATTTACCATCTGTACTATGATAAAAAAAAAACAGACAGCTTCATGTATTATAAATGAATATAATCCATCGATTCACGTTTTAATATGAATTTTTGGACTCCTTGCTAAATTCATGTGACGAAATGTAACGGATTTCAAAATCATTCGACTTGGATTCTAAAAGGAAATCATATGGGAATCTATTGATAGGAAAAACTGAAAATCTAAAAAAAGACTATACATTTCAAAAGTCTTGAAAATTAAGAATAACTTGAATTATGAACTATAAAACTATTAAGTTCGTATCCTCATCTTGACTCCCAATCCAAGCAGAGACTTTTTTAATCGGCAGTCATGAAGATGATATTCAGGTCTCTTTAAATAATTTCATAGAGGACTATGTGCTTATTTCTCAGACTCCATATGAGTTCTCAGCCCTTTACTGGCCAATCGGTATCACATATACGTATAAAAACTGACCTTGAGGGTCTCATTGCTCGTCCAGAGGGGGACCAGCTGTACTTTGGTGATCTTCCTCTCTAGGCCCGCCGAATCGTCGAGCGGTATCTCCCTGACCTCGTCAGTCGCCTGGTAAAACAAATTCCCGTTTTCCGATCTGAACTCGATCCTACGAAGGACAATGCGTCGCGATAGATTGCCGAGGATGCAGCTGTTCTCGAGGCAGATGAGGACGATCGAGATGAGGAAACAGACGACAACGACGATCTTGGTCGCTCGGGAGGACGGCTTGGGCACGTGGAGCTCCATCCCTCGGCCGGTGATGCGCCTCGTACACGGCCAGCCGGAGACGACCCCGTCTCCCGGCTTACCATCGTCCACCTCTGCTCCTCGTCTTGACAGAGCCTACGTATACATTTGGATTCAAGCAAATATTCATTTCTTTCGAAATAAATAAATCCAAAGACTTTCAACATTTATACGAAATAATTGTATCCCTTTTTATCCACTTGTGTCGTTTCCACTCCGTATACTTGCTGTTTATGTGTGGATGTGGAGTATCTTGAAGGTAAAGGCCACTTAGAATTTAAAAGTTTGCGCGAGGGAGGACCAGAGAGAAAGGGAAAAAGAGAGTCGTCCCCCGAGGGCCACAGACCTTTGGGGAACTGTTACACATACATGCGATCGTATGCGTACTGGGTCACGAGGGTCGTGAATTTTTACTCTCGATACTCGCCGGGAAGCTTGTGTACACATGTGTGAATTTTTATTCGCTTGGGCTTTTAAATAACAAACGGATCATATGATTATAAATAAAAAATTGATTATTGAGAGCTTTTCATGATGCAAGATACGAAATCAATATTAATCACTTGAAAACAAAGTGGTAAATTGAAGTTACAAAGATTACACACACGATGATTATGTTATTATTAATAATAAAAAAAAAAACAAAAAAACAAATGAGAGCTTTTAACGATGTAAATTAAAATGTGTGTTGTTTGCACTTGTACAAAATCAAAATTGGTCACTTGAAAGCAAAGTGGTAAATTGAAGTTACGAAACACACGAAAGCACCGGCGTTTATTGACCCGCTCCAAAATTTGCACACCAAAAATAATTGACTTTTCCCGACTACACCATAGCATTGGTTATACCAAGTCCAATAAAAATTAGGATGAAAACTTAAAACGTGCACAAAAGAAAAACTTACCAAATCCCAGAGTTTGACGACACTGCAGGGACGAATAAAAAAAGAGGTAGAGGTCCTGTTCCTCCGGTACAGTTTTTTCACGGGATGGGTCTCGAGCACACGCGGAGCTCACGTCGGGAGCTTTACTATGTATACGTATACGCATCAGGAGCTTCTCTCTTCCTCGAAATCAATACCCCCCGCCCGAAACTGCGGTCCTCCGACGCGCGCACCAAACCACGCTTACCCTCTCTCTCTTTGGGAAAAGGGATGAAGCTCACATAGGTATTATACGTGCAACATCCGATTTTTCCTTTCATTATAATTGTTTTGTATGGGAAAGGAAAAAGCTCTATTTACAACGTGAGAGGTTTATCGACCGCTGGATGGTTGGGAACTTGTTTGACCGACGAGAGCTTTTCAGAGCAATATATTTTAATGGTAAAGTTACACGTTGTACCACTCGGAAGCTGTTGAAGCAATCCCTGGTAATGAATCAATCTGTGGTTTTTTTTTTTTTTTCTTTTTTACCGAAAAAGTTTAACAATTTAATATCAGTGTTTTTCTAAAAGTTACTGCAGTCAAGCTCGTGTGGGATGTACAACAGTGGGATGAAAGTTTATATAGGAAAGACAATGAATAAAACACTCGTAGTAACTTATATCAACGCTTTTTAATATTATTAATCTGTATATTCTCACCAGTGCTTAAATTACAATGATTTATCGTTATTTTTACTTTACAGCGGCCGGAAATGGGTCGCACGTTAGTGAACAGCATTTATTATTTCATTCGTTTATAATTTTTTTTTTTTTTTTTAGCTTTGTCGTACTTAATCATGATCGTTATAATCAAAAGAAATGGTATAATACAAAGTTAAATTTTTTTCGCTGTCGGATAATCGCCTTTGATAATGCACCTATATTTCATGTATACATTACTGTTTATCATTACAGTACGATTTTTAATCATAGAAAAGCTTAAGAAGTTAAAAGTTTTTTTTCTCGTACGTTAATAATGAAAAGCACAATACAATGTTGGGTTTGAATTTTTTTTTTTTTTTTTTTTTTTTTTTTCTTTAAGTTCTTGCGTCAGATTGACAATTGTTTTATATTATTTTGCGAGAGTAATGATAAAATCGAATTTTTCGTAACATGAAATTTAAATTTAGTAGTTTCGTCGTTTTAATACGTAAGGAATTCTAGAAAATTGTTGAATCTTTTTTAGTGCTATTTATATTGTAATTGAAAAATTTCACAATTCGTCTACAATTTTTAGATTGAAGTAGAAAGATATAACATATATTACAATGCACTAAAAATTCAACTATACGAATATTGACAGGACGTTAATAGATTAATTTTAGGCCTATTTTCACCTTTAGATCCTCAAGTAATTTTAAATAGTTCGTAACTTTCGTAAATATCCTTAATTTCTCAACGGTAAATATACGATTTATCTGGTGTAGTAAATTTTGAAAAATAAATTTACTCTGGACTTAAACATTTTTACTTCCAAAGTTGTTTTCCAAACATTGTTTTTAGTCAAAAAATCTCTACGATTAATCGCTTTGCACTTACAACTATAATTTAATTTTCGATTATTCCTAACTGTACTATTTATATTTTCCGTTAAATTTTATGTAGTTTAAAAAATAAAATCTATCTCTTAAATAAGAAAAAAAAAACCAAAAAAAAAAAAAAAAAATTATATTTATAATTAACACAATCTATTTCAATTCACATGGGAAGCAATGTACCTTTCTTATCTCTTTTTATGATCAATTCATCTGGTTTATCATTAACGGGGTTATTATAAAATTTCATTTAGTTAAACAGTTTTTGAAAAAAAATCGCACGAGTTGATTTAGGTATTATTTACAACATATTCAAGTTATGACAATTAAATTAAAAAAAAACTATGTAAACTAGTACCGATACACAACCAAAGAAAATATAATGTTTTTCACTACTTAAAAATTTTTCTAACTCCTTCGCAACTTTTTGTGGTAAAATATAAAATTGTTTCCATTGTTCGTCAAACTGATCATAAATAAAAAAATAAGTTCTTCATAATAACCCCCTTCACAATTTCATGACTTTTATGTACAACTGAGTCAAGTCCAAACGTATTTTCACTCTCAATAATTAGTAAAAAAAAAAAAAAAAAAAAAAAAATCTTATACTGTTGTCTGGGACCAGAGAGAGGGACAGCAACACTTCACGACATCGTTTTGAACGCCGTCGTTCTGCGCTCGTGTGATATAGGCATTGTTATACAACGAGATAAATCAGCGCCTTTGGGGCCAGTCGTCAGTGCTTATCGGTACAAAATCCATCAAGGGATGTAGTACCGTTTTATTTAGATTTAACTGTTTTTTTTCTTCCTTTGCTCAAAGGAGGTGGTTTGTTTAATATGTACACCGCGTGATGAAGGATTCAGTGGGGCACAGGGGATCTCTTCGTTTTTCCGACATCCAATAGAGAGTAACAAGTACGTATATCGTGAGTTGAAAAACGAAGATAACAATCAACAGAACCCCGAAAATCCGAACATCAGTTTACACCAGATGGCTAATTCCAGTTGTTCTTGTACACTCCTACACCATCAGTTCTTCAATCAGAGATATTCTAAATCAACTTACAATGTCCATGGAAGCTCTCGTCTTCCACAGTCACTTTTATTTTCATGTCCTATATACTATTTTCACAAATTCCATCGTTGGTTGGAAATCCGTTACCTGTACATTAACGCTCGTAATCCATCGACAAAACCAACACGAAACTCTTTTCACTCGTGTTTTTTTTTACTCCTTCTTCCATTATCCTCATCAGAGCCAAGTCTCGAAATTTCGGCGTGGCCTCCTTAGACGTACTTCCAGAAGATGATCCAGTAGGACACGTTCAGGCAGGCAAAGAGCGCCGGGAACAGCACTCGGGAGACACGGTCGATATTGACGGCCCGTATCTTGGCCATGGCCATTTTGTTGGGTTTTGGCTTCGGTGGTGGCACGCTCGCCGACTTTTGGGACCGACCGGATAGTAACATTGCGTTTTCCTGCGTGCAGCAACGATCACCACTTGAGGCGTCGTACAGCGCTGGACCCCTGAGATCCTCCGCGTTGCTCGATTCAAGACCTAACCATGTCAATGGCCATTTTGTGAACTAACATCGCGGGAGCTTTAGCAACGCAGAGGACCAGGGATCGAGAGCTGGTAACGTAGTCTTGGCACTCAGTCATTACCTTGCTGGCGATGTCGAAGATCTTGTCGAGCTTGGGATCCGGTCCGTGTCCAGGTGGTGGTGGTGGAGGTGGCTGGGGTTGGGGCTTCGGCGGGGGTTCACTGGTCTCCCCCATGATGAGGACTATGTTGACCAGGCAGTACTCCATCAGCGCCATGAACACGAATATCGTGCACACCGACATGAACGCGTCCACGGCTTTGAGGTAGGAGACGGGCGGTAGCGAGGCTTGACTCTTCGCGTGTTGCGTCGATAGAGTCAGCAGTGACGTCACGCCAAGGGTCACTCGGGCCGGCGCTGCCTCTGGCTTTATCCAGAAGGACACCCACTGCAATCATGACCACACAAGGTTTCGCTATCGTATCGATCTCGAAGAAACGGAATTGCTGAGGACTGCGCACTTCCACGCATCGATAACAATTCCCGAGTCTCTTTAAAGACTCAAGAGACTTTGAAGTCATCATTTCTGGATGGCTTTAAAGTCTTTCAAAGTACTTTTGTAACTTGGAAACTTCACCATTGAAGAAAACCATGTAGTCTTACCACGTGGTGTAAGACAATAAGGTGAACCATGTGGTTTTGTCCCAAATCACTACATACCATCCGGTGGTTTTTTTAAATATCGGTATGGGATAAAACCGTGTGGTTTGCCTCATATTTTGACCGTGTGATAAAACCACGTGTTTCTTTTCCAATCGAGTAACTTTGTTGGTTCGTAGTCTTTGATGTGAAAACTCACCGACATGATGACAATCAGGCAAGTTGGCACGTAGGTGTGAAACAGGTAGTAGCCCAAGCGTCGTTTTAGAACAAAAATGACTTCCAGGCAGGTAAAGTTACCTGATCAGCATGTAAATATTTGGGGAATCGAATGAAAAAAAGGTATAAATAAATAATCAAACTACCGATTGATGGACTATTTCGTAAATGAAGACACAAGAATTACATGAAACAAAAACTGAATGTCGTGCGTACCGGTGGAATAAACCTGCGTGCAGTCGGCCGTGTAATTTTTGATGAGCTCCGATTGGGGCAACTCGATGCTCTCGTCGACCACCAGAGGCACGTCCGGGTCCCACTGGAAGATCATCTCGTCCGTGGTGTGCGACACTGTTGACCGACATTTTCCTTTTCAACTCACAACACCGCTATACATACCCTCAGATTGTAAGGTCGATTAGCCACGAAACACTCCATCGAATAAACGTCTTTCTATCCCCCCCTCAACTCTGCTCCATCAAACGCCCGCCACGCCGCAACGGTGCTCCATCTCGACAAGTATCGAGGTTGCGGTGGATGGGCTTTCAAGTGGATGGTGTTCAAAGAGCACCGATTACGCTTCCGGGCAACGATACCCCCGTCACCAGCATCGATTTTGTTCGAACCCTCGATTCAACGTAACCGAACGAGCACCTTTTACAAGCTCTTTGGTTATTGGACTTCTTCAACTTGGTACGGAATTTTTTTTTATATTTCGAACCTACATTTTATATAAATAGGTCGATCATTGGCTTTGTGAAAAAAAAGCTGATGGAGTAAAAGGGGAGACCGAGTTTGTGTGTATTATAAGTAGAACAAGTTCAGTACGATAAGACACGATACCGTAGGCGCAGGACGTACAATTGAAAGTCACGAGGTTTTTCGGAGAACTTGAGCTCGTAAATTATTCAAAGGCAACAACCTCTTTGATGATTTTGTATCATTTGTGTTAATATGATGAGAAACGATACTCACGACTTTCCATTTGTAATTTACATTCTTGCGTGTCGTGGGGGTAGATGAGAAAATTCATCGCACAGGATAATTTCAGCGTCAACCTGAAATCAGAAAATTTTCATGGACGATCGAATAAATGTTGATTTATTTTCCGATAACCGCGTCGCAACTTACTTGACCATGTACAAAATAGTTTTGTCCTTGTATAGCCACAAGTAGTGATTGGGTATCGTCATCGTTTGGAACGTCACCGATTTGGCGTTCTTGAAAAACGAATCTGGTCTCCACATCTGCTTCAACCAGTCCACTTCTAACAATCTTTGGAGTAGAAATAAAAAGTAACGTTACGAGCACTGGATTTTACTTTTTTTTTTTCAATAGTACTATCAATGGTTCGAACCTATATTCGGACGTCATGTTCTCGGGAAGTCGCAGCCTGTTGTCTTTCCAAGTTTGCGCGAAAAATATGTCCGCGGTGTAGGTCTACGGCGATGAGAGTAATTTATTGTTTGAATGCAATAGGAGAGAAAAAAAATCGCGTGAAAAATGTAAAATGTAGTGACCATTGCGTTTTCGTCGATAGAGTCGAGACCCATGACAGTAACGTGGAAGTACACTATGGTAGCTGCGTTGTCTTTTTTCGGTGGTCGCATTTTGTCGTAAAGCATAGGATCTTCTGGCAGCAAATCTAAAAATTCCAAACGCTTCCTGCAATCAATTCATTCCTTTGATTGGCTTTCGACATTTACTCTTAAAGTTATTCTTATACTGAAAAAAATAGGTGGTCGAAAGTACAGACAATAAACGAAATCGGATGAATTGTATTTCTACAGTATTATCTAGGTAATTCCGTATTTAGAAGTTGAGTATACTTTAAAGTTGATGGCGATAGCAGTTTTGAAATGTTATACTTGAATTTACCATCAAATTAAAATTAATGTTGTTACAATTATGTAAAATCGGCAAGATTTCGGATGTTTTTTCTACCGTATTGAACAATTGGATTTTGTATCGACCAGCTAAATGTACATTCCTATACATCCTGATAGTTACGTGTTTTCTATAATAATACTAAAAAAGTACTAAGGACTACGCAGAGCAACTGTTAATCAATTAGAAATAAAAAAAGCTTCAAAAATCGTTTTTCACTCAATCACAATCCATGACCGATCTCGTGAAACTTCAAAGTTGAAAAATCGGTAAGCATCGTCGCACTCCAAAATCCACTCATACAAAAAACTAAAAAAAACTCAATCAGCGCAACGAGGCTTACTGTGCATGGCCAAAAGTGGCCATCTGGAGCACCACAGTAAGTAGCACAAGGAGGCCGACAGTGCCGCCGCTGAGTCCCTCCCGCATCTTCAGACTTGCCGATTTCAGCGCATTACCATGTGGAAAAATCACCCGACTCTCATTTAACAACGACAGACGGTGGACTTTAGTAATAGCGCGCACTCGGATCGTCTCGAGCGTCTTCTCGCAGCGGGACTACATCGAAGATAAGAGAGAGTGAGAAAAAAATCGTAACTAGGTGGTGCGCCGGGAGATGAAGACGACTCGCCTTCGCGAGAACAACTGGAGCTCGCAGCTGCTCTCTCGGCCTACTGGCTCTCCGTCTCTTTCGATGCTCCGGAGAGGGTGGCCGGAATTTTCTGCACAACTCGCAGAAATCGGGCGCAGAGAGAGAGAGAACGGAAAGCTTCTCCTTTCGCCCCTCGCTTGTATCTCTCCTTCGCTCTCACTTGTGATAGTCTTTGTGGTAGCCGAGAAGATGCTGTGAACTATTAACAACGATTGGAATACAATTTGTGGTAAGATAAGAAATTACGTGAGAGTAAACTGTTAGTTTGGCAAAAGATGCTTTTGTAAATAATATAGCTTCAATGTTTCTATCGTGACAAAACATGCGTTGAATGTTTGATTAACTTAAATCGATAAGAGATGGCCGAAAAAGATGCTAAATTCGTTATCTTCTACGATCAGTTTGACAAGGCATTATCTAGACGTAAAGAATACATCTAAATCCTAGAAGAATTAACATATGAATAATCCTACAACTGAATGTTACGCTAATCGATTATCAGGACGTAAAGAAAAACCACGATCTCAGGAATATCTTCACTGAAGAAAAGAAGAAAATGAAGAATTCGTCTGAACGTTGTACAAAGTTTAACATAAAATTATGCGAATATCTAAACAAATGGCAAACTGATAACTTCAGGAATATCTTTACTGAAGAAAAGAAGAAAATGAAGAATTCGTCTGAACGTTGTCCAAAGTTTAACATGAAATCATGCGAATATCTAAACAAATGGCAAAACCATAACCCCAGGAATATCTTTACTGAAGAAAAGAAGAAAATAAAGAATTTGTCCAAACGTTGTCCAAAGTTTAACATAAAATCATGCGAATATCTAAACAAATGGCAAACTGATAACTTCAGGAATATCTTCACTGAAGAAAAGAAGAAAATGAAGAATTCGTCTGAACGTTGTCCAAAGTTTAACATGAAATCATGCGAATATCTAAACAAATGGCAAAACCATAACCCCAGGAATATCTTTACTGAAGAAAAGAAGAAAATAAAGAATTTGTCCAAACGTTGTCCAAAGTTTAACATAAAATCATGCGAATATCTAAACAAATGGCAAACTGATAACTTCAGGAATATCTTCACTGAAGAAAAGAAGAAAATGAAGAATTCGTCTGAACGTTGTACAAAGTTTAACATAAAATCATGCGAATATCTAAACAAATGGCAAAACCATAACCCCAGGAATATCTTTACTGAAGAAAAGAAGAAAATGAAGAATTCGTCTGAACGTTGTACAAAGTTTAACATGAAATCATGCGAATATCTAAACAAATGGCAAAACCATAACCCCAGGAATATCTTCACTGAAGAAGAGAAGAAAATGAAGAATTCGTCTGAACATTGTACAAAGTTTAACATGAAATCATGCGAATATCTAAACAAATGGCAAAACCATAACCCCAGGAATATCTTCACTGAAGAAGAGAAGAAAATGAAGAAGTCGTGCAAATGTTATCCAGAGATGACTATTAAACCGTGCTTACCATATAAAAACTTCAAAAAACCAACGATTTCAGGGATATCTTCCCTGAAGAAAAGAAAATCATGTAAATATTGTTCACAGTTGAACGTAAAATCGTTTAAGTACCAAAACACATGAAAAAATAATTATTTCTGAAAGATCTTTATCCGAGAATAGAAAAAATGAGGAAATTCTCCAAAGTTGACCATTAAACAGTGTTAAAAATATCAAGACCCGCAGAAAACAACGATCCCAGAAATATATTTACAGAAGAAGAGAAAAAAGAATGAAATCTTTCTGAAGTAATCCACAGCTGCACACAAAATCATTCGAGTACTGGGACACTAAGACAAATAATGATCTTAAAAATATTTTCACGTCAGAAGAGAAAAACCTGAAGAAATCATTAAAAATTGTCTGCATTTAATATAAAATCTTGCAAGTACCTAAATACATACAAAAACAATAATCTCGAAAAAATCTTCACTGAAGAAGAGAAAAAATAAAGAAATTATCCAAATGTTATTCAGAAGTGACAATTAGAACATGGTCAAAATATCAAGACCCAAAGAAAAAACTACAATCATAAAAATATCTTCACCAAAATTGAGAACAAATTTAAAAGTTCTTTAAGCATCATCTAGTTGCTAAATATAAAAATCATGCAAGTACTTGGGCTAAAAAAACTACTATCTTAGAAACATCTTCACCAAAGAAGAAAACAATTGAAGATATCATCTAACAGACGCTCCACACAAAACTATGATGAAAATTTCAAGAACCTAAAAACAATTATGATCCCAAGAGTATCGTCACTGGAGAAGATGAAAAAAAAGTGAAGAAATCATTCAAAATTGTCAAATCCGAGCTTGTGACAACCGTCAAGAGACACCCGTCAACTTAGTAACCTCGTTTCTCGTTCTTCTCGATTCACGAAAAAAAAGGGCCAAGTCAATCGAAGTCAGGCCACGTACCAAACTACACACGACTACCAGGGTCAAAGGTGTAAGTCGTCGCAGAGACAAGTGTTAAGGCATGCCAGCTTGCGCGAAATCCCTCGTGGACCTTCGTTCCGAATCCAAAAGGAGAAGGGGGCAAAAGCAAGAGGGTTGCCCTCGACCCTCTCCTCCCAGCTGAATTTACTCGAATGCGCCAGCAGAAGCAAGAGATTTGTCTCTCTCTCTTTCTCTCTCCCTCTTCCTCCAGCGATCTTTTGTCTCGCGAATCTTCCTCTTCTTTGCTTCCCCCTCGTGCGGCTTACTCCGTAAGAAGGTACTCTCGGCGCCTCGTTTTCCTCTTCCTCTGGCGCTCACAATCGCTTTAGCTCGTCGTCTTCCGGCATTGTCTCACCTTTTTTTTCCCCTTGTCTCTTCTCTTTCCTTTACCGGCGTCAGCCCACGCTTCAAAGACGAGAGAGGAACCCAACTCCCGTGAGAGATCGACGAACGCGCGCGTTTGGTGTTTACCAAGTGCCTTCAGATACAGTCATTACCACTACTTGGCTTGTTGGGATATTCAACCTTTTTTTTTTTTTTTTTTTTTTTTCATTCCTTTTCAGGTGGATTCCAAACGGGACACGGTCGTGACTGGAATTGAGAATTTAGTCGAACAATTAGGTAACGCTTCATCAGTTTCTTGGCCACGCGTGTTGTTAGATCCTGCGATGACTGAAGGTTGGCCAGGTGTTCGCACCGTTGAGGTCGAACAATAGACACAATACATACATGTGTTACAAAGAATCACTGGTATGATTTGGACTTATTATACAAATATGAGATTATGGCAATAATGGTAATAATCGTAGAGTCCTCCTCTGAAAGTAAAAAATCAAGCTCACAAGGTGGATTGTTCATCAGTACTTGAAGAAAAAAAACGAGTCAACATCCCAGGAAACATTTTGTCCGAAGATTTCTTATATGGATGTATCGTAGACGTCTAATGTCCACCTGGAACAGGTCTTTGGGACTTCCACCTCAGGTGGACATTAGCAAATGCGTGTTGCTGGGATGTGCGTACATTTCGAATAATAGCCTTTTGATTAAGCACGCAAAAAGTCCAACAATTACACCAACGTTCATAATGAAGAAGAACTTTCAACGATCAATCGAGTCCAATCAGAACCCACATTCGCGCGACCATTTACCAAACTTGGAGCATATATATACGGCGGCAATGTCTACGTACGTGGAGTATTCGCATGTGGGAAATAGGCCAAAGCGAGGAAGACGCACTCCACCCTTCCCACTTTCGGCACTCGGAGCGATGTATCGATCATCCACTAGGCCTCTCCGCGAACCGATGTCCCTCTCTCTCTCTGGCAAGGCCCTCGGCGGGCGAGGGAGGTGGGGTCTCCCTCGTTGGAAATTGTGCCGCGAATAGAAAGCCGTGGCTCGCGCGCGCGCAAGCTCGGCTTCGAGTGGCCACCCGAGGAGGACGTGCACAGCCAGCATCTCTACGTGGCCGTATTATCTCGAACGGGCCACGAGTAGGAGGAGGAAGTGAAGTAGGTGGGTCTCTTCTCTCGGCTTTGGGGAAAGGGGTGGAATATCCACGCTGACGATGGACACGAAAGATAAGCCACCAGTGTTTGGTGGAATAATGTTGTGGGGGAAAGGGGACGGTTTCTTTTTTTAATTAGAAATGTGTTCCCCCTCAAAGGGTTCCTTTGGCCCACAGAGACATGAAAGCTGGCTTTAATACCAACTGCTCGTTGTTAACTCTCGGCTTTGACACTCCTTTTCCAAAATACGGAGGAAACAGTCGCTGCTGTCGAGCCGTTTGATTTGACATTTTCACAGAGAACCCGGGAATCAGGTCCAAGCCGAAAACACTTACTCCTTTTGCCGAGTGGTCCGTAATTACGGATATGGTCGTCTTTCTTTCCCCACGTGTGTAGCGGAGTACCGGAGCGCAGGGAGGAGTTGGATCGTTAATCGACGCTTCGAGTGTCTCATCGGGAAAGAGCGCACTTGAGTTTCCGCGGAAGATGAAGGGGGGGACGGGAACGGTGGTTGTTGGCTCGACGCTGATGCCCCCTCGTATTATAATACTTTATCAAGTCGCACATTTTTCAAGGGCTTATTAATTATGGAGGCGACCGAGTTTCGCTGGGGACGTTTTTTTCTTTCTTTTTTTTTTGAAAAACAGAATCTGTTTCGTTGAAAAAAAGGTGCGTCAAGTGTCCTTTACTTGGATTTTTCGTGGTTTTTGTTTTTGTCAGGGGAAAAGTCTATAAGAAAATTTGCCTCTAACGTAACCGGTTTACCGGTGGCGTTGCGAAATTCAGATCGATAATGATCATGTGATCATGAAGTAGAAGCACTTTTATTACGGGGCAAAAAAATGGCTCCTACTTCGATCCATTGCAATTGTTTGTTAAAAACAAATGGTCATTGTATACATATATCTTCAAATGAAAAATTTTAACAACATAATTGGTGCCTTCAGATACATAACCTCAAAACTTTCAAATTTTTAATAATAACATCACATATCATCTATTACGAGTCACGCGAGATTACGATTGAAATACATTATGCATCATGTATAGGAGAATTAGTTAGAGACACCAAAATTTTATTTTTTAAGTTGCTCGAATTAGGTTCAAAAAGGTTACCCACATTTTTGGTTATACATGCTTTTGGGGTATCGTATATTACTTATTGAAAAATTATAACATACTTTTCAAGGAAGTAACACCCTTATCTCGAACATTTCGTAATGGTGAAAAATTTTATATTACAATTGAAATCATAGTCCGAATTAAATTTTCCCCCAGTAGGTGAATTTACCTTAATTAAGATGTATATGGAACTGAACAACGTACGTAAAGTCTGTACGTAAATTATGTATCGGTGTAGGGAAAAAAGACGCTGGAAAAAGAGGAGGAGAAGCGCGGCCGAGTTCCAAAGAAGTGATTTCAACGCGAAGTAGACGACTCTGACGTAAAAGCTGGGAGGCTCCTCCACTTATCTCGGCGAGAGCCAACAATGGTGGACGATTTCGATACTCGACAATGCCCGCATTAATTGCGATGCTGACGCGCGAGACGATGCTTTTTTTCCTTTTTTTTTTTTTAGGAGCAGCGGAAGAATCGTTGGGAAGAAGACTAGACTGTTGTGGACTGAATTTTTTATGCTCTATTTTAAAGTAAATCCAAGTGGTATGTTAAAAGTACAAGTTTAAAGCCTCTGGTGATTAAAACTTCTTTTTTTTTCCGTAGCTGTATTAACAATAATGATATGGTACACTAACTATACAACCAGTTCTACTAAACTGGCCACTTTTGAACAGAAAAAACCAACGTAAAACCACTGTAGGGTGGAAATACTAGGCTGCCACAGATTTAACATTCATACGAGCATGTTTTTCTCTTTACAGCTTTCTCGTGAATAAAAAATTGTTTAGTTTAATAGAATAGGTGAAATACATTATAAAGCATCGTTTTTGTTGTTTTTTCAACCGTAGTGTAATGCATTTTATAAGAAACATATATTTTTATTGGAAGATAATATTCGTTAAAAAAAAAAAGAATATGAGATTTGGAAGACTGCGTATTACAATAATTGTACTCAATTTTGTAAATTGAAGATGTCCCAGTACCAATAATAATGAAGTTTACACTTTGAACCAGTAGAAGTTTAATTATTTAAAATATTGTTAATGAAATGTACCTAACTCATAATGTCAAGTGGTCAAAAGATGTAATATTTTATGTTACTTAATGTAATATCAAAGCATATCTGGTACTACCAAGATATTTAGCGAGTACCTATTCGCAAATAAATTGGATATAGGACTAAGTCCGCGTGAGTCTATTATTTTTTACGTTACTTAATTTTCGCTTCTTTTTTAATTCAAAAATTTTAATTATAGATTCCTATGAAAGACATATTCATATTGAGCCAAATTAAGAATTTTTTAGTAAAGATTGGTCGAAAAATAAATGTCACGAATGATACAAAAAAAAAAGATGTATCGTCCGACATGTACCGATTTCCCCGAAAAAAAAAAACAAAAAAAAAAAAAAACCCAAATTGTTTCCTCACACCACTCGAAAGGGAAAAACAAACGAAAAAAAAAAAAAAATTCGCATCCACTCGAACCGACTGCAAGGAAGAAGAGCGAGAGGATGCAGTCACGATGGTAACGGGCCGCGTCAAGAGGTGCCGGGCAATCAGGTCATCGGGCGTTTCCGGCGAAATGCAGTACAGCTGCACCGAGTACCCTACGTCAGTGGCAAAGAAAAAAAAAAAAAAAAAAAAAAAAAAAAGAAGAAGAACGTGACGTCGCTCAGTGGCACAGCCCCTTTCTCTTCTTCTCGAGGGGCCGTTATCCCCTCGAGAAGCGACAAATTCGAGGAGTTCGGCAGAGATGGTACACATGATGTATGCCTACTGTACAGTTGCCAGAGTTACACATGGCTATACATGGGGATGAATAGTCGTGGCAGCCTTGGACCAACAATGAGGGTGAATTAGAAAACGAGGCTTCCGATTGCAGTCGAGATTCTGATCGGGTTACCTGATGAGATTGAAGGTTGGATAAAAATAGAGATAAATGCAGTAGATTAGATCAGCGTTTGGTCAGACGGCGCCATACAATACACGTCGAGTACGTACATACACTATAAACTTACCAGTTATTGTCAGTACGCAAAATATTATTTGCAAATAAATAAATAAATAGAGATCAGGAGATATTTTGTTTACAACCTTTCTTTTCCTTTCTTTTTGGTATGAAATATTTGTTGTACAGAAATCGGCAGTTCGTGTTCACATTCAATCGCGTGATCAAAAAATCGTCTGTGAAAAAAACAATCTGTTCACTTAGGCACAATTAATTGTGAATAGAAGCATTTTTTAGTTATTACTATGTAACTTGTGATTAAAATTTTCCGTACAATAATTTGTTTATCATCGAAATTAATGCTGTACACACAGTTAAAAATTTTGTGAAAGTCGATGTTACGTACAATAAATTTTTGTTTATTCTACCCAAAATTTGTATACTTTTGTACACAAAATAGCTGTACTTAATACACAAAAGTTTTTGTAAGAAATTTGTGTACATTGGGCCAAAAAACAAAATTTGTGTTTTTTTGTATACCAAACTCACATACAAATTTACACGAAAAATGTGGAGTCGATTCAATTTTAGAAAAAATTCTTCTGTTAACAATTAAATTGATTATGAACAATGTATCAGTATTAAACTAAATGAAATAAATTTCATAACATAATTATTGAATTTTAATACATTACGTAAAAAAATTGTACCCTATTACTGATGAAAACTCACAAATCAAATCGATACTTCGAAAGGAACACGACACGTCAATCAATATACTTAATTACGATTATGTTGGCACCTTAAAAATAAATTATATAGTTGGATAAGCTTGTAAGGCCTATTTTGGTACAGATGAATTTTTAACATTGCATATAGAGCAGCTGAAGGGGTGCTTTTGCGTCAAAGAATGACGTCACCGATATCTATGCATTACTGTTGAAGTAATCAGATTAAAAGGACTATACTTTGTATGAAATTGTAGGATGTGAGTACCCAGACTTAAACACAATTATTTTATGGATTTCTAAACACTTTTGACGTAATTTTTTCTCATCTCCACAAATATATATGCATTCTTTTTGCTGAGAACTTTTTTAACAATTACCATTTGCAATAAAATACTGAGAAAAAAAAAATTTATTTTGTACCAGGTAAGAGCAATGCATTTTAGATATCAAAGTTTATTGTTCAATAGAGAAAATCAAATATTTAAATACTTTGACTCATTTTTTTTTTTTTCTTTCGAATTGTAAAACATTTTTTTTTTTTTTTTTGCTGAAAAACATTTTATCAAGCATTGTGTTACAAGTAGTATTTAATAATTAATTATATCATCAGCAAAAAATTATCGAGCTGCAGAACAATTTTTACCAACCATTGAATATATATCCCTAATTTGATCAAGAATAACACTTATCCAACAACCCGCTATTATTGGTAATAATTTCAAATAAAAAAAAAAGGAGGGGGAATGGTGTAAAAAAACATATACATCGAAAACAAGAGAAAAACGCATTTTTCAACAGATTCCCCCCCACTTTGCCCGTCACACTGCGGTACAAAGAGTGCACTTGCACTCTTGAGGGCAAATCGCTCGGAGCGATCGGTCGATGCGGTGATGTTCACCTCCTCCTCCTTACTTGGCGCCCTCGCCCAAAATTAGATTTCGCAAAATCCTCGGCTAGGCCAACACCTGTTTTCGCGCATACACACAGAGAAAAAGACAAGCAGCGTTGTGTACGTCGCGGGGGGATTTTTTCGCGTACGTCAGCTCGGACGGTCTCGCGATCGGGAAGAAGCAGAGGGGCTGAAGAGGAAGGAAGCTGTGACGAGGAAAAAAGGGACTGACAGTCAATAAAGGGGTAGGCAGGTGGGTGAAAGGGGAGGGAAAAGAGAGCCTGACGTCGCGCGCTCGACTGCACCGAGACACTGGGGTTTGCCGCCATGGAAGTAGCTATTAGGCACCGAGACCATACAGCTGTGAATACGGTCGACTAAGTTACGGATAGAGATTTTTTTATTTTTTTTTTATTTTCCCTTGTTTGAATTTTTTGGCGAAAGTCTCAAGAAACAACCAGGTTATTGTATCGGCCGATATTTTTAGTACTGTGTCTTTGGGGCAAAAAAAATTGTCTTCTCTTTTTAAACACAAATTAAGAAGAATAATTAATTGTCCACTACATTATATTCTTAATAAAAGAAAATAAATCAATTTTTTTTTCTATATTTTTTATTGTGCTGCACTACAACCACAGAATTTTTCCTAAACCTCGGAGGTAACTTCTGTTTTGTAATATGAGCAGTAGAATAAAATTATCTAATTAAAAACAACGTCCAATGGTGGTACTGTTATAATTCTGTATTTATTAAAAACAAAAACAACGTTTCAACCGTTTGGACAACGTCCTGGTCCTCATTAGGTACAAAAAGCTCTGACTCTTACGAAAAGGATGTAAGATCGTAATGAAATAATAAAACTATCTAAATTTTACCTGATAAAAAAAAAAATTAGGAAATTTAAAATGATCATCAGGTAAAATTTATTTTTACTCTAATGCTATTATCGTCAAGAAAACGTCTAAATTAATGTATTAGTTTTTATTTTGCAATTTTATTGATAATTTAAATTTGTCAGCGTGCGATAATGCACGACTTATTGAGCCACGTGTCACCAGTAGGCAAAATACTTTTTTACTTGTTTCATTATGTTTCAAACTATCGATATCGGTTTGTTTCGTCATTTCGGTAACTCTAATAAGGCAATTGTGCAAAAAATAACGATGGTCACATATTTCATAAAAAAATTTTATTTACCATCATTATTTGTCCTCGAAATTTAACAAGCTGCGACTTCAACAACCTTGACCTCGACGCCGGGAAAAAAAAATAAAGTAAAATAAAACGCAACTATCGAAAAATTTGGTACGGCGGCCAAAAAAAAATCATCCATCTTTTTTTAGATACACCTACAACGTACACATCCATATACCAACGAAAAAAAAAAAAAAAAAATAGTGCAGGTTTTTCGAGGCTGTTGTATGTACATATAGACTGGAGGAAAGACGATGCACGATAAGCACGCTCGCTCTTCTCATCCTCCGACCTGACAGTCACCACCACGACCACGTGGTACTTTTATATATCCTCTTGACTCGCTACTTTTTTTTTCTCGGTAAATCGGGCATGTGTACCGATACATTCGTATATAGGTTGTTTTGGATGGTCTTCGCGCCCTGGGGGCTTTTGCGTAAGTCCAAGGGCTATTTTTGAATTACACGTGGCAGAGGGTGCCTGTACTTATTTATGTACAAAAAACCAGACTCTCGACGAGATTGCACCCGAGAGTTGGACGATTGCCGAATGCCGACGTGGCGCTCGAGGGTAAGGGCGTCGAGGACCTGCTTTAAAATGGGCACGGGCTTTTCGATGTGAACTTGCAAAATGTGTGCATGTATCGATGGTTGAAAAATGTTGAAAAATATTGTTGGTTGATTTTTTTTTTTTTTTTTGTCGCTACTCATTGATTGGCATTTTCTTGAAATAAAAATACACAGGCTGTTTACCATTTGAACGATAAATCAAAAGATCTGATGAATAAAAAGGAATAGTGAACTACGAGTTACAAGATTTATTATTAATCGCATGTAAAAAAAGAAAAAGTGTACCTACATGTGGATAAAATGTTTAGACACGTGTGACCATATGTAGGTAAAGCAGGTCATAACGTTTAATTTTTTAAATGGTTTCAAAGTAATGATATTTACGATGTAAAGAGATTGAATGTTTATGAGCAAATATCGTTGAAATAAGGTTCACTTGTAGATGGCATTGTTTGTTCTAGCCTGGAAGACAAATTCGAAACAACAATCAGAATTTCTTGTAATTCTAAAAATTTTGTTATTACATTCAAATTAAATAACTTACCTTCGTCAAGCTTACTTCACCGTGTATAACTGAATGAAAAAACATAAACTGGATGGACATTTGAAGGGTGATGGAAAGAAAAAGAAAAAATTCAACACTCGATTCTTATGTAGGATAGATGACATTTATTTCATTATCTTGTATCTATTGATTTATACTACTGATGCTATACTCGTACATATTACCTACAATTATGTCAATAATTATGCATGAATTCAAAAATGCGTGTGTCTGTTGCGCGAGTGTTTCATTAGAGCCTGCCGTTCCGCGTTTTCGCGGTGATTATACGTTTATTACATATACGTAACGAGACAACAAAAGAAAAAGAGAAAGCAGAATTGCACGCACAGCCAAAAAAAAATGCCACTTTACTTTCAATCATATAATTATACGGTAGATGCCCAGCTTAAACGGCTAATCGATCGTGTCTGAGAAACTTATCTTTACAATCACAAAAATGCGAGACAAATCGATTTGGCCGCCATTTTATATTCACGATGGACCGCCATTTTGTCGACACCACATTCATCCTTTTTACAATTTTCTTTTTATTTTGTTCTCTGCTTTACGCTCAACACCGCTTTGAACTTGCATGCAACTTACTCCTACAGTTTCACGATTCGTTTGAACCTTTTTTTTTTGTCTTTTTGCTTCTACCCTTCGATGCCTTGGCAATGATCAAGAGGGCGCTCACGCGCTCTTTTATTTGGTTCTCTTTTTGCTTTGCTCCTTACGTACCGGCACGTTTCGTTGATGAAGCTATTTTCGTCGATGTTGTTATTTTTGTCTTTGAAAGTGAGCACGAAAGCAAACATTGACAATAAAACGCGACGATTCACATGTGTGTATATGTACATTGATGTTGGATACGAATTATACATACGACAGCGCAAAACGAATTATCGTCATAGTCATTTAAGATAATTTGTTTTGCAATATTCATCGGTTCTTAAAAATGTGAATTCGACATTTTTACGAATTGTTGTGTTTGAAGTATGTCGCTTGATCTTTATTGATTGAAAAAAAAAAAAAAAAAAAAAAAAAAAAAAAAGAACAAAGTAACGAAAACTAGGAAAACGAGACGTACACGTGAATATTTCGGTGTTGGTAGCATCAATATAAATCAGTTTTTACTTTATTGTCCTAATCTTACTAAGTACTACATTAAAAATCATAAGTGGTATATTACTACGATTTTATAATTTTTTTTTTCTCTTTTCCGCATTTGGTACGAAGGAACATGAGACAGGGGCTCCACTGAAGCATACGAGTTTTGATCATCCCAGTGGACTTTCGTCGCTATGTACCGGACTTTAGTTTTATTTGCATTACAAAATTTAGGACGATAATTTACTTCAACTCGGAGTAAGTTTTAAATTCCTTTGTTTCATCAATTTTCTTTATAATGTCATCTACAAGTGCTAGACGTCTTGCGCCAAGATTTTTAAGCTAGACAATGAATAATTAACATCCGTTGAAATTAATTGCAAATTCGAATTGCACTAAATACATATATGTGTGTGTGTATACATATTTTTTTTCCAATACCCCCTCATTGATTTAATCACGAATAAAATGTGAGATCAGTTTGAGTTTCGCAACCAAATCGTAAACAACGCAGACAAATTTCATAAGCAATGAGATCACGATCGCATCATTTTAGTTAACAGATTCGACAACAGACGTGTTTAAAAAAAAATTACTCTTTGTCTAGCTTCGTCTAGCTTTTTTACATTGGTAAAAACTTGCATTGTGCCATGAATCCACTAAAAAATAGTACAAATCAATCCACGCACAAATCGATGAGTAAGTAAATAAATATATATTTCTCGCTTTTCGGGGGATTGGGGGGGGGGAGGGAGAGGGAGAGGGTTGATTGCGACGAACAATAAGCGCTGGTTAAAATTTTACTATTATCATAACACGCGTGTGTGGTTAAAACATGATTAAAATGTGTGTATTATATATAATATAATGTCAATTATGAATACTTGCCGTGAGCGCTGGCAATACACGGGAAATCCTTTCATATATTCATTTATTTAATTTGTCTTAAATTTCACACGACTTTCACGCTTCATCGCTCATATATATGGAATCATCGAATCACTCTATATAAAACTTAATACTCTGACAATTGTCATCGGTGATTTTTTTTTTTTTTTTTAATTTTTTGATTTGACTATCTTACAGAAAACAAGGAGATAAAACAGAAAGTAATTAGGATGCGGAATGTGCCTCCCGTCGAAAATTTCCAGGTGGCCTCTTCATTAGGAAAATAAAAACTCGGATAGTAATAATAATAATAATAATAAGAAGAATCTTACAATGTTACATGTAAAGAGCGAAAAATTGCACGTTACTATATCGTTATCGTTATTATTAGTAATATAGTTATATTTATAATTATTTTCCTTATTCGTTATTACTATTAATAATAGTTTTGTTATTTATTTTAAATAAGTGTTGTTTTGCCGTCTAAAAACCATTGCAAAATGTTTTTTTTCTTTTTTTTTTCAGTTTTCATACAAACACCACTTAATTACAATGTATGAACATACATACATAAAAACACATTATATATCAACGATTTGTTGGAAATAATGTAGTAGTTTCCACAAACGGTCACAATGGTTTTATAGAAACATTTTTCACTTTTATCATTCAAATTTCTTTTTTTACGTTAAATATATATATATATTTTTTTTTCTCCTCAACGAAACATAGGACCTTGATAAAAAGAAAACCTAGGAAAATATGTACATATACATATACATATATAAATACTTTAAAAGCTTCGAAAATAAAAATTAATATAAATAAAATAAATTTATCTCTTAAGAAATACGAATTTCAATACAATACGAAGAAACGTAGAAGTAGCAGTGGCAATAGTAGTATATTAGTAGTAATCCTTCAAACAGGAATATAGTTTATTTTCTGGAAATTTTCAACGGGACAGTCTCGCTCTGTGGGACTTTAAACACGCCTCATTGCACCGCGCAGTGGTACAGCTTCGTATTTTCATATATACCTTACACCATCATCGAAATTATACCTAACGCTATTTCGCTCACTGGCCGATCTCTTTACTCAGATAATATTATATGGTCGATTTGCCTCTTTTTTTTTTTTCGTCGATTTCTGTTTAACTCTTTCTCACAGGCTGCACATCGTTATAAATCTTTCTGGATATAATTCTGTCACAAGACGAATATATATATATATTTATATACGTTATATACTTTTACACCATAAACATAATTCTTTTTTTTATCTTTCTCTTTTTCGCGTACACCTAATTCCACACGACTGCGTGTGCTCACATGACTTTTGGATCGATTCACCTTGGAAAAAAAAAAAAAAAAAAAAAGGTGACCACGAAAACTGCGCGTCTGAATTCAATCATACATCTAGAATGATTCATTGTATCGTACAACCGCAATAAGGTAATAATCACATATACATACATATATATTTAAACTCATTTAACGGTTCTGGACCTAAAAATATCACTTGCTAAAATTTCGATTGTAAAACTCTGATTCCACCGGAAAATCAAGCCCCGTGCAGTTGTAACCATGGATTTTTGTTTTTCACGCGCACAACCCGTCATAATTGTTCATTTCATAATATTTGTTATACTATAAGTGATATATTTATACACATTTCTTCGTCATAATTTATAAATAATGTTGCACGCGAAAAAACAACACAAGGTGTCGTCACACACATTGTCACATTAAATGATTAATTTTCCAGTAGAATCTACATCATATATAAATGGTTAGACACGTATACACGTTTTCAAGTCAATAGTCGCAATATATAATAATATCTTGTTTGTCTTGATTATTTAAAAAAGAGACGCGAGATATTCAATGAAAAACTTGGGAAAATTTTTTTTTTTTTCGAAACTTCTAAAGAATATAATAAAATCTTATAAAATCTTTTACGCGCAATTATTCTCGTCGAGGAGTTTGTAGAGAGGAGCACACAGCCACAACAGCAATGGCGAACGAGTTACCCCCCCTGCCGGCAATATCATTTGCTATATTAATATTTTTACGACAACAGGGCCGTGGGGGGGGAGAGGACCCGTTTTTGTGCATGTGCTGTTCAATTTTTCCGACGACTAAGACCAGGAAGAGGAAGAGTATGAAAAACGCTTTGCGTCGTTTCTCGTTATCTGGTAATAATAATTTTTTTTTTTTTTTTTTCATCTCACACATACACACACTCTCGTTTTCACGCACTCCATAAGTTTGTCTAAAATGTTCGACAAATTCGCCAACCCTCGCTGCGACAAATGTGAAATTTGGTCTGTTTCCCCGAGGTTACTCCGACAATAATCCCTCGAACGAATTATGGCATGAAATAATCCGGGTGATCGCCCTCCTTCTCGAACCTCTTGGCCTCCTCCTGCATGCTTTCCTTGATCTTCAGTATGGCCGCTGACTCGTTCTGGTCCTGCGAATCAACCAACACCAGGTCGGTTACAACAGCCGATTCTCGGCCACCCCTGAACTCCGTGGCTTCAATATATCTTTTTCAATGTGTACTTATTATTGCCGATCGAGTGCGTCTCTTTTTTTTTCTTCGATCGAAACATAGCTACAGCATTTTACCAAGATGAGTCAATTCGAGGTGAGACTCGTAGGATAGGTTTTAGTATTAGTTATTGCCGCATGTCACATTATGAAATGGCGCTAAATTGGCGCTCTTTTTTTTGAACACGTCAAATAGGATAGGTTTTAGTTTTAACTTTGGCCACTTCATTTCTTTTTGGCGCTAGTAGTCACGTCTCACGTCGAATATTTTCTCGCGAATAACAAGAAATTACCAAAACTTTACGATCTTGGGTGAAATGCTGATCGGCATTGGTGTTGGAAAAAGAACTCGATGGTGTATTCAAACACAAACCCTGTTTGCTACTATGTGTGTGTATAAAAAGCGTAAAATAAAAAAAGCTACGATCCACTATTATGCGTATTTAAAAAATAATGTGATGGATTTGAGGATATCGATCGAGCAATTCATTGCAGGTTACACTAAAACTTGGGCACTAACTGTTTTATAAATTCTCAATTAACTTAAATTTTAATCATATTATGAAAACGTGTGATGCATCGTTCATAACTACTTATAACACAATACTAAATTAAAATTTTTCTTATTCAAACGTTAATGCCCGAACAAAGATTTTTTCTTCTAAATTTCATTTTATTTTACAATTTAAAAAAATACATGGCATTATATTTTTAGAAAAAATTTTTAGTATAAAATATTTAGAAAATTATGCACGCCCAAGTTTGGCTTGTACGAAAATAAATTAATAAACTTTTATGTATAATGAATTCACGATATATATGTACTTGCATTAAATTGCTCACTCGGTAGATGATGTTATTCAATTAAACATGTGTACACTGAGAGAAAAAAATAATAAAAATCATAGAGAAATCCCAACAAAAATTACCATTCCGCAGGCTGGATAAAAAAGAAAAAATTATTATTTTTAAAAGTAACAATCATTGTATTTATAGCTAAAATTATAGTTTGAATAGTTAGAATTATGGTCAGAACAGTAAAAATTTCGATGCGGGAAAATAAAATTATTAACCGATCCTTTCAAGGTTTACTATTTCAGCATGGTAATTTTTACTGTTCTTACCATAATTTTCACCATTTGAACTATAATTTTAACTGTTAAAACAATAATCTTCACCATAAAAATAATTATTTTTTCCTTTTTTGCCACCTTGCATCTGATTTACTGTGTGGAATGGTAATTTTTGCTGGAATTTCTCTACAATTTTTTATTACTTTTTTCTCTCAGTGTAGGGTTAAAAAATTTCAATTGACTAGTGTACAAAAAAAAAAAAGTAAAATAAAAATCTACACCTAAATAAACTGTGCTGAGCTACGTATACTGTATGATGATTATTGTTCAAAAGTAAAACATTTAAACTTAAATTTGAGTAACTATCTACAAATTAAAAAGTAACTTATACAAATATACAAATAAAATACTTGGGAGGACTAATTTCATTTTTCAACTTTTGGTGGCTTTTGAAATCGAACATTCTATTCCAACACCGTTTCGATGAGTACGCACAAAAACGTATGTATGTGATATGCTTCGGCGCAGTGCGGCGACTGTGCTTCGACGGGGCTCGAAAGGAGACGCAAAATGTGCGTGCGATTTTTTTTTTCGTGCGGATGAACAAAAAGAAGGATGAGGATGTGACTAAGTAAATGATATTGAATAAGGGTGCTCTGACCCACAACACATGGACGTCGAAATAAATTTTGTTGTAAAATTTACAAAAAAAAGTAAATAAAAATTATGTACAAAAAAATGAGAAAAAAAAATTAAAATTTGCAAGTACTTTCGCTCTCTCGCTTTCGTTTGCCCCCCTCCCCCCCGGCTTCGAGCACACACACTCACCTCGCGATTTATTAAGTGTTAGTGTTTCAGAAATAAAATAATTTTTAATAACAATATGCAAAAATTATAGATATAATGATCTAGATTTCTCACTTCGCAAACAGTCCGCATTTGTGTTTGATTCATTTTTATATATTTTTTTTTCTTTTTTTTTATATATATATATATGCAATATAATTACAATTGTCTCACGCATCCATGTGCTACAGGTCAGTACAGGCCAGTACTATATACAGCTATCGAAATTTTTTTGTTTCAAGTATTCATTAAAATTTTCCACTTTGAAATACGATTGCCTGTGATGTTCGATGAAATAATCACAGTATAGTTATGATGATAAAATTTATATGTGAATAAATAAACAATCCGAAAACAGACCGACAGATAGTTGTGTATGCATAGTTCGGTAGCCAGCACCCTGCAGGTTCAGATTTTGATAAATAAAAGAAAGACGCAAAAATCTCAGTGTTGTAGGATTACATTTATTGTCTCGATTTCTCCCTTGGTTTAAATATATATTCATCATATTTTACTAAAGTCATAGTATATTTTACAACGTGAGAGTATCCAAGTAAAATAATTAATTTAATAAATGAAAGAAAAAAAAATAATAATAAAGCAACGATGAAGGCACCAAGGCGCGTATTCAGATGTGTGATAAACAAAATAAAACAATTTTATTCTTAATTTGCTAAAACTGTAGTAAAAATCGTATTGTTTACGGCACGCGGCAAGAGATAAACTGGCAAGAAAATTTTTTGATAAAATAAATATGAATGAAAAAAGGTTCTTTGTCAATCATTGACACAAAAAACGAACCTTGGAACCCAAACAAATTTTCGGTATCGAGTACACGATGCCGACGCGATTAAAATCACTAAATTTAATTAACATTTTTGTAGGTTATGAATACGCACCAGCAGCTAACTAAGCATACTTTTCCTCGTGCAATACGTAACATTATAGATACACAAAAAAATATATTTTCACTCTCACAAATCATCACACTCAATAAAAAATTCTTAAACCTTATAAACCATAAGCATTTATACAAAATAAGAGCACCGTTATAGTTAGGTTATGTTCTGCACGTAAAGAGAAAAAAGCATGTAGATGACGAGCCGCTGGTGCGAGTCGTACGAAACATTAACTTGCTTACAAATTTATATCATTCGTTGATTTTCCATTCGTAACAATCATTTTATTACTATATTATCAGAATTATCGTCATAATCAGGCTATTCTCAAAATCGAAAATAACTAATAGCAGCATAGCATAGTCCAGTACTGACCAATAACCACCTGCGGACGGATGGATTGTATTATTCAAAGTACTTATATTCGTTTGTTTTTGAATCGAGAAATCGTTTTATAAAATATTTTATATCTACAACAACATTAAAATTTTTTGCTGTTGCTTATTAAATTTTTATGCATACAATATTTTAGGTTCAGTACTCACAAAACCTGTCTGTTTTATTTGTGTGAAAAAACGTTAGTATTTTCATATCGATATGAATTTCATACTGCATATAGTGTTCATCTTAATCACCGTATTTTCATATTGACTCTTTATGAAAATAATACTAATCAAAGTTAACAATTCTATTGAAATAAAACCTAAAAAACTAACAGTATTTTGCCATCCTATTTTAGTCCACGAATCGAACTAAATCTGTTATTATGCCGTTTTTTTTTTCTTCAGAAATTACCTAATTATTATTTTCTTAAGAGTTGCATAAGATATTTGGTTTCTAAATCATGCAGCATTTTTTCAAGGAGAAAAATCTAGCTCTACTAAGACAATTAATTTTCAAAGAAATAGGACTTTAATATATAAAAATTAAAAAAAAGATTATGCGACCTAATCACAGTAGACTGGACAGTCGTAACAGCCTTTTCGTTTACCAGGCACCTCAGCTTACGTCTTACGTTTTCTTTAAAAAGTATAAATAAAGCTAAAATTTTAACAAAAACCTATGAGAAACCTAAACTTAATGACGAAAATGCAAAATAAGTTACAAAGGTATGACCCCTAGTAAACATTACGTTCGTTAAATTTTAAAAGCTAAAAAAATTTCTTTTTTTGTAAAAGAATGTTATGTTACGTTTAATATTTTTTGTAGGATTGAAATTCACAAGTTATGTACAAAAATAATGTTATTATAATTAAAAATCATGAAAATTCCGAATTAACTATTAATTAGAAAGGGTCAGTTTAAAAAAAAGTAAAAAAAAAATTGATTAATAATAATAAAAACTCAACTTTTAAACCTAGTTGCAATCTTGTGAGTATTAGTAAAGCGTACATAATATCGTATGGCATATGGCAATTGTAGCAAATTAATTATTCGAAGTTTAAATTATATGCGTCATTAAAAAAAACTTAATATAACCTAACTTTAGATCGAGCAGGTGCATTGACAACAAATGCAAGTAATAAAAATATTGTAAAAAATAGCATTCTGTCATTAATTTTAAAAAGATTTGATCACTACTTTTAAAACAATATTTATACTCTCGTTCTTTTGATCTATTACTTTTAAGACTTTTCTGCGTTAATATTCAACATATTTTTAGAGGGAGAATCACTGAATTTAAGATCGATTTAGTTCTTTTGTCTGACTATAATCCCTCGCTTTTTCTGACTGATCCTTTTTATTTTCGTTTTCTACAGAAGTGTTCCTCCGTTAGTTGCATCCTGGTTGTGATTCTTTTAAAAAAACTGTCGACAATAGAGAATATGATATTTATGCGATTAAAACCTCTGTTACGTGTGAGCTCAAGGCTGCGATAAATTTCAAGATTAATTTCAATGTCCAAAAAATACAATCCAAAAGATACACAACGTGTCATTTAAATCTACATCCCAAAAGCCGGAAAGACTGCTATTGCAAAGATTTTCAAATAGTTACTATATCAAGCAGATCGTTATCGTCAATAATCAAGTTGGTATTTGGTCTCATTGGTATTTAAAAAACAATTTTTCATGATGATATCTCATCATGTATAATATATTTATTTGATAGTTATGTAAAATAATTTCATGGTAACATTAATAATAAAGATCAAACAGGAACTAGTGATTTAATTTCTATGTAAAATCCTAGTTTTAGATGGGATATGGTAAAAAATGTTAGAAAATTTCTTTTTCTTCTCAATAATGACGCACCAGAACGTTGATAACGATGTACTTGTTTGACAAGTTTGAAAAAAAAAAAAAAAGAAAAAGAATAAACGTTTTTTTGGCTTTTATTCAAACAGCTTAAATGATAATAATTGTAAAAGTCAAAAAGGTTATGTATGACTAGCAAATACTCTTAAAGCCAGTCTTTTATCAAAAGCTACATCGAATTAAAGAAAGCTAATACTTACACCACATAACCCTTTAATGCCCAAATTTACTGAATTCTAGTAACAATTTAAACTTTATATTGTTTTCACAAAAACAGGTCACGTAAAAAATTTTTACCTAAATATTTTTATGCTCGATATTTTTGTAAATGAATTAAAAATTAACAAAAAATCTTGTATCAATGCTTTTTGAAAACATACTTCAAAAAATACAATTTTTTTTAAATACAATTTTCACTTTTTTAAACAAGTAACCCCAAAAATTGAATCACATATGCAGTTCGACCCTTAACTTTGAAAAAATTTTTTTATCAAATATGTGAGGTTACAAATCTACGTACAAATTGCCGTATTTGGACATTAAAGAAATAAAGAAGAACATTTTCATCTTAGTGAACATTAAATGGAAGTTTTGATTTCTTCTTTAACTCGATTATCAATAGCAAAAAGTTTCTAACACGCGCAAAAAAAAAAAAAAAAAAAAAATAGTATCAATAATCCTCAAAGTCTGTTTTTTGCGGAACTTATTAATCCAATGAAACATTTTAAAAGCAATTACACAAATCTTTTGCAAGGACGTGCAAAGTGAGATGTTTAAAAATAAGTTAACAAAGGAAAAGAGCAGTACCAAATTGAAAGAAGCGAGCGAAGATGAAAAACTACCCAAGTAAGAATAAAAAAAAAAAAAGAAAAAAGGATAGCAAGGAGTGATGAAACAAATACAATTCAAATTGTCAATTATGTAAAAAAAGTGGAACAACTCACGTTCTCGTTGGGGTTGCCGAAGCCGCCTAGATTATAATCACCCATACCACTACCGCTGTCCTCCCTCGGTGTGCCTGGACCACCGTTTGCCGGAGAATTCTTCATACCATCGAGCCCGTCACCGTTGAGCACTGGGCCCATTGTATTTGGGCCCATCGGTCCCATGGGCCCACCCTCGGGACCACCGCTCATCGGGAAATCCTTTAGTTCGTACGAATACATTTTTTTACACTCAACAGCTTCAAAGCAACCTTTAATCGACATTTTACAGGATGATAAGGTGTTATCTTACGCCAGGCATGTTGCCTCCAGGTACTGGTTTCATCATCGTGTACATGTTTTCGCCACCGCTGTTACTACTGTCCTGTGGGCTCGGCATTATCGGCGTCCCTGGTCCCGGTGGCCCACTCGAACCGGGAGGCCCGCCATAATTGCCCGGCGAAGACGAGGAATAATTCATCGGCTGCGGAAATTCAAACAAAAATTCCTGAGTCAACGCTCAAATTTGTCGATATTTTTGAGGTAGAAGAAAAAACCCTTACTGTCGACGTGTTGGGTTGCCATTGTGGTCTGCCACCTGGTCCGGCCATACTCATCGGCGGCATACCAGCACCGCCCGGTCCACCGGGAGCTAAATTACTGTTTGGCGGTGGACCCCGCATGCCGGGGCCGTAAGTACCCGGGCCCATTGGTGGCATACCACCTGGTCCTGCCCTTGGATGGTTCATCCTGGGGTTCATTGGGTTCATGCCAGGCGAGCCTGTGAGGGAGAAAATTTTTTAAATTAAATTTAAAACGCTGTTTTTTTTTGTTTTTTTTTTTACTAATTTTGACGCGGATTTTTTGGATAGTTGCTTATGGAATTACATCATGTACACTTTTTTGAAAATCAGAGTAAGATCTCTAGTTTCCAAATATGTTTTTCGATCTAAATGGGTTCGTGTGTTTGATGAACGTCCAGTTAAATTTAAATTGATTATTGAAAAAGATTTTACTCTGCCTCAAAACAAAGAAAAAAAAAAAAAAAAGTACAAAAGCACATGATACCAGCCATGCTCGTGGAGTTGTGATAAATGCAGGAAAATAAATATTGTGCAAGGCAAAAAGCAGTCTAAGTTCAATGAATGTATCGGTTGGATAAAAATTCACAGGTAAGTTATACAAATATAATATAATGTATGTTACTAGTACCATTTAGTATTTATACGTGTTAAAAAGCTCAAAGCACTAAAACTACTTGATGGTAAACTATGTTTCTTGTCCTTGTAAGTGCGTGATCAAGTATAATGTTGGAGTGGAAAGCGTTTTTGTATCGATACTAGTCTAGATTGTCTTCTTCTTTTTTCTTTTAATGTAAATAATTTTATAAAATAAAAGTTAATTTGTCCATGCTCAAGGTGTAGGATTCGGTATAAAATCAATATTCGACTCTTGTCATTTGAGTCCAATGAAATAAAAAAAATGCATGTTCTTTATCAGGTATCATTTTTGTTTGAGAAAAAATTCAATAAAATTTCATAAAAAATATTAACTATGAAAGTCTAAAATAAAACTAGACGGTAAAATATTTAACTGATTCTGTCGATTGAAATAATTGTTCCCATGCTGAAGCGAAGTATAAGATTAAAAATAATATTTTGTTGGTGATTGTGCGACCAAGCCAGTCAAGTGCATTTGCTTGCAAAAGTAATGTTGTGACCGTAATTTGAAAAAATAAAAAATAAACAACTAGCTTGACAAACGATTAATGATTTTAAAACAATGTTATGTGTCTTAGGTGGTAATAATGATTTTAAAAATGAAAGAAGTAAGCGATTAGTGAACAAGTGGAATTAAAAATTAAGTGTAATGGAAAAAAAAAATAATAATAAATAAAATAAATTGAAAAAGAAGAAAGCCTGCTTTCTAAGTCATGTCAATGTGATTCAATTGGCTGGGTTGCTTCCTACCTTGCCACCCTACAAATTCTCCAGCTTCGCCTGAGGAACACAAGAGCACACATTAGTATGGCAGGTAGGTAAGGTCAGATCAATCAAATGGTGAATAACAAAAAGCCTAGTTATAAATATGTATATATTTATATATATATATGTTTATGCAGTGGCACAGGTGATTTCTATCTGATGTAATTTTATTTTTCATAATATTTTTTTTTTTTTTATTATTTACCAGTAAACTCAAGAAAAATATCAATTTTAATACGTAAATATGATTATTGAGAGTAATAAATAATATAATGTAACAATAATAATTATAATAAATATAATTATCATAGAACAGATTGGACATTAATCATGTCAACACGAAAATTTATTAATTACTTTGTATTATTACTTATTACATAATAATATAATCAATAGTATTATTGATGTAATAATTGTATTATTACATATTAAAACTTATATGTCAAAAACCAAAAAAAAAATTGAAAATCCTTTTTTAAAGATATTTATTTGAGATTATATCCCGCTAAGTAATGAACGGCATGTAATAAAAATTTGCAAGGTATAGTCGATCAAATTGAAGAGAACGAAAAAAATATTTTTTTTTCTTTAAAGTACCACTGTTTCAAGTTTGCCACTAGACAGTTCAAAAACCAGTCCACTCCACATCACAGCAATCCAATCCAAATTTAATATTAATTACTTCCTCAATTAATATATTGCTGTGTGGTTTTTGATATGCATGCGACTATAATATAATGCCATTCTCCGTTTTGCAACGCTTTTCAATGCCAAGAAAAACTTTAATCAACAACTACAATGAAAAATTACTCACCTTGTCTAGTTGGGTCTATACTGTTTGGCATCATCGGTTGCCCTGGAGGCTGTAAGTAAAAGTGAAAGAAAGTGAAAATATTTAACATGGGATCAGTGACTACAGGAAAATCATAGCAAAACATTTACCCCATTGAAATCATTTCCCATTTGTGGCATACGAACGTTCGGTCGTGGTCCTGCTGGGTACCTGGGACCCATGAATCCCTGTAATAATGATCGTTTAGTTAGAGCAATACTGCCAATATCATTAATTATAATTTTCAAAAAATCAAAAGACTAGTTACTGTTTCTTAACCACCAAATAACAAAAAAACAAAAAAAAAATTATTGCGTCCATTATCTCGTTGATATCAAACTGTTTACTGTTAATTGTAAGTTTACTAAATTGTTAATAGCTATAGAAATAAAAAACGTACTGTACTTTCATGAAATTTATATTATAACCATTATTTGAAAATACTTTTTAATTTATTAAATTTATGATAGTATTTAGTTATTAACAAAATTATACTTTTGTGCAAGACTTGGCGTTTTTAATGTAAAAATTAAAAAGTATTTAAACTCTCACTTTGTTTGAAATTTCAGAGGAAAGTCTTTTTCAATGCACTTTTCATTCACATTTTGTTGAGAAAATTAATAAATAAATCTAAGGCACTTTTGGTTTTCATAAATTTATATAGGTTACATGGAAAAGATACATATTGACACATTGCACCAGGAATTCAGACAAAATGACGCATTTTCCATAACCAAGACAAAACAATGTGACAGCGAAAAAATTTTTTTAACGTAAAAACAAGTTTGATGCATACATTTAGTAGAAAAAAAAAAAAAAAAAAAAAAAAAAAAAAAAAAAAATATCGTGAGTTATAATAATAATGCACAAAGTAACAGCGGAAGAAGCAAGACAAATGATTATATTATAAAACGATAGGTGACAGCTTGTGATAAATTACAGTGTTAGTAATTAGCATAGATATATATTATGATATACTGTGAAATATCTACTACACCGAACGTCATAAAACCTATATATTTATTTACAAATATTTTTGATATTTTCATATGAGAGACAGCAGGTTGGATATATTTATAACAGTGCCAAACAAATATTATTTTATAAATCATTCGACGTATCAGATGATAAAATGAAACGAAATGTAAGATTAATGATACGATTGCAAAGTAATGATAGAGTTATACGATACAGCGCAATGATCAATGAGTGTAGTAGGCATTTATTTAGGACTTGCTGAATGAAAGCTTACCTGGTTGGACATCATCTGCGAGTGTGGGGGCGGGGGTGGCTGGGGGTGCTGGGGAGATGGCTGTGATGAAGGGTGTGTGGGCGGAGATGGTCGCATTGTCGAGTTGTTCTGCAACAAGCAACGCAAAAACGCCGAACATGTAGGCAAAGTTGCGATCCACAGGCAAGTTTACGTATACAAAAATTAAAAAAAAAAAAAAAAAAAATTTCTTCATTACATTTACAGCCGATCTCCGGACAAAACGACGTGAAATGATAGAATCCGAAGAGTTGTTGTGTCACAATCTCAAAACAATATTCTTTTGTATATCATTACTATTGGTATCAAACCAAAATTAGTACATTGTGAGATTGTGCCGGTAAGCATTTTTTTAAGCACGATACACTGTACAACTCGTGAAAGCTATTGAGCTTTGTGGTGCCCATTGGTGCTGATATGAAGGTATATATTATGAATGAAACATTTGTCAGAAACTCAATTTGGGCATGAAGTACAAACATACTGTAAAATGTCTTACATCGTGTCAGAAGGACAGCAAATAACAACAGAAAATTATAGGCAACGCAATTTTATTCTCACTGTAAAAAACTATTTTTAATACTTACAGTATGTTTGTTTTTTAATTTTATTCGACATTTTTTATTATGAGATAACATTTAATTTGAGAGTAACATTTATCAAATAATGTAGATGATTTTTTTATGATAACAAGATGATTCATTCCATTGCTTTTCTTGGTTTTTTTTCATTTTCAGTTAGAAATCAAATGCAGAGCTATAAAGTCAAAGATATGATTCCAAACAAAAAAATGCAAAAATTACTATAGCAGACACGTGAAAGAGAACCAATTTTATAACTTCCAAAAAACATTTAAAGTTGTTTAACAAACACTGTGTTACACGCGAATAGATGCAGTAAGCAGATAATTTGTTTATTGTATAAACGATTGCAGAACTAAATTCTTTTTTGTATGTAAAATTGGTTTAAATTTGACGTTTCTCATTAATAATATTTTTAATTTACATTAATTTTTATACTTTTTTCTTTCTGAGAAGTAAAGATAATTGACAAATTTAACTTAATGCTTAAGTCTAATTTGAATAAGTTGAAATTTAAAAATATTGATTGTACAAATTGAACTGACGAGTGATATTTTATAAATGTTCAACATAACAAGTCTTTATTTGAACACGAAATGTCAATAAGGTACAAACATACCATGATTTTGCTCTAAAACTATTGGTAATACCGGTATTCATAGCAATAACTACAATTATACACGAATGCACATAGAATTTTTAGATACATAACAAAGATGTCATAAGTATACATAAATACAGGTTAACAAGCAAAAAAAAAAATTAAAATATTCATAAGTATAATTTAAATAAATTTAATTTGTCATAAAAATCATCTTACTTCTAAATTTATGAGAATTTTTACACTTAAAAAAAAAGTTGTTATTAAAAAAAATATAAAAACGGAAGGCTTTAATTTTTTATGTACATTAAAATCGAAACAGAAATCCATTTGAATGCTTGCTAAACAATCATTCATCAGAAAGACATTTAAAGTTTGGTCATCAGAATAGAGGTTCGACATTAAAACGAAATACAAAATCATAGTAATTATTCATGAATTTAAAAAAAACTGTCACTCCTTTTCAATTTAATGCATAAAAATAAAAATTAGATTTTTAATAGAATTATATTTAAATAATTAATTACGTTGAATCAAATATGTTGTTTGTATTCTAATATTTCTGAATTTCTCATCATGTCATGAACAATAACCCAAGTTATTATACAAGTGAATTTAATACAAAAGTTCAACGCAAAATGATGGATCATGAACAGATTTTTTGAATAAAAGCGATGTAGCTAAAACAGATGGATGGCTTTTTAGAACAAAAAATTGTAAACGAAAGGACACAATAAATATTAACAATAATAATGATAGATGTATTACCACTGCTTCAAGTAAAACATGTCTAATACAATTATTTTTATCGATAATTTCAACAATTCTTAAAATATTAATTTTATCAGAACATTTTCCGTAACAGTATTCTGCTAAAAATTTAAAGTACTAATAAATATTACAACTAAGTTAATAAGTTAGGAAGTTTAACCAAACATTTAAAACTTTTTGCGACGAGATTTATTAAACTTTAAATTTTTTAAACTTTAAATTTTGTGTCATAGGAAAGGATACAAAAAGTTTTTTTTTTATTTCTATTAGGTCAGTTAGGTGTATCATCAAAAAATATGGTTGTTTTTTTACATAAACAAATAATGAAGAAAAAAAGCTCATAAAATTGTTCAGTAATGTCACTTTGTGGTAAAACGATTACATTTAAACGTTACTTGAAGAGTCGAGCAACTTCAACACTTTATATCCGACAGTTGTTTGTTTATGTGAAAAAACGTGTCTAATATTTCATAATCTACCTGATGGACCTAATGGATTTTTCTGTATTCTTCGCTATACGTAATATTCTTACAAAAATTATGATTTGATATTATTTTACCAATATTATTAATAAACAAATGTGCATTGATAACAAGGCAGATTGCACATTAAAATTAGATTCTCCTAATTCCCAAATTTAAATGAATTAAATTAGGTATCAATCACAAAGCTTTTCACAAAGATTACATATCAAAAGATTACGTTAATTGAACATAATGTAGAAATTACTTTTCAAATTTCTAGACCAGTTTTACTCTTTTATTTTTTTCGTGCATACATGGTATGCAACGTGAATGGTATATGCAATAATACGAAGCATATAAACAGAAAAATAGAAATGTAGAAAGGGAGAAAGAGTGAGAGAAATAAAGTGGACTAGTGAAACTTACAGGGAAAAAACCGGGTGGCATCGGACCGCCGGGCATGCCGTCGTTCGGTGGCATTTGTCCAAGCGGCGAAGGCGCCGGTCCAGCATTCTGTAAGTACACAACATTTCGTTTGGTTTGGTTGAGATAGTTTTCGTACTCATAGCTCACAAATTGAAAGTAAGTTGACTTTCAGTAATTGTTTATCGTCCATAGCAAAATAATAAGATGACAACATTTTGTTTTTTATTCAAGGTTTATTAAGGCAATTGGCTAATAAAAACAGTTTCGACATAATTTTTAGAAAATGTTAAAATTACTCTCAATTATGTGTTCCACTTACGTGTGCAATTCCGTTTACTCCTCCGTACCCACTATTCACGAATCCCTGAAAATTTTAGCATATTATAAGTAGATACGAGAACATAATTGTAATTTTCAAGATTTATTTTACACTTACGTAGTCATGAAAAGCTTTGGCTTCACTACTGTGTTCGCAGGAATCTCTCCGTTCAGGTGCTGCGCAATACAGGTCCCAAAATACACTGAAATTATTTCCAAACAGTTAATAAAAATATGAAAATAGAACAAATGTTTGTTGATACTCACCACCACCAAGAATGAAGAAATCCTGGAGGTTCACCAAGTGTTATGTTTTTCTCCCACCGAATCTATTATCAAAAAGTATTTATGGCGAAATTTTTAATGTAAATGAAACAAATGCAGATAATATGTTTTATCGAAGCAACAAAGATAAATTATATGTCAAACCGCAAGTGTATTGTCTCCCAAACTGATGTTTAGAGCAATAAACTTGCGATTAAGACTTTTTAATTTGCTCCAGCTTCACACCAAATAGACCGAAAGTCATACATTTACTCATAAATTGTGTAAAGAAAAGTACTACTTTTGGACTATAAGAGTGAATAATTTGTTTATAAGAATTGTAAGTATCACTTACCTCTGACAAGAATGTTTGTGCAGCTTTTTGTGCACCAATGTGTAACAGGTATTCATATACATACAAGGCGAGTCTGAAACATAAAAAGATTTTGATTACCTCAAATCAAATAGATATTTGATTACTATGTCTAAATGGTGAAAAAATAAACTGATTTTTGTGCAGTTTTTTAAAAAGATTTGCTCAAATAAACAGCTTTAATAAATTAATTCACATAATAGTATTGTAATTTTTTATTGTTTTTTTTTTTTTTTCTTTTTCAATCAGCTTAAGAATTCGTTTTACTATAACAAGTTAGTTTTGTATTTAATACATTGAAAATTGAATTGAATTGAATTAATTGTGGTAATATCATTTTTAATTAAATTTTTTTCTAAGCCAATTAGCAACTTTTATGGCATTGTTTTTGTATTCTCCGTTATTTTTAATACTTTTTAGGGTATATAAAAGATACAAGTTCGAAATTTTTTTTTCATTTTGTATCAAACAAAAGTAATGTCATGCAGAAAATTTCAATAAAAAATTGTTATGTGTGCGTTCAATATCTGTACATCTACACTCAAACTATAGTTCCACAAAAGTGGTAATACAGATGGCGCAGCAATCAGCGTAGGGGGACACGACCGTTGTTGAGGATTTTTTTCACTGTCTGGATTTTCTCTCTCTCTCTTTTTCTGTTTCTCATTCCCTCTGCCTTCCTCGTCATCATCATTGCACGGAGAAAGGTGGAGGCAGTGTCGACCAAGAGAGGAAACAAGACGAAGATGGAGGTACGCAAAACTTATACAGTGCAGCGAGTTTAGAGGAGAAAGAGATAGAAGGAGAGAGAAGTCTACAGGGTCCCGGATCTCTTCAGGGGTGCTCAAATCGTGTATGCTTCATAGAATGGTCATCTCTTTTAAATTGCGAGGGATATTTTGCAATGATTTTGCACAGAAGCTAAATTCTTTGAGTTGCTGAATATTTGATGACAGTATTTACAAAGTAATAGCACTGTTTGGAAAATTTTAGGAAAATTCAATTAAATTGAATAGTAAAAATTATAAAAAATTATGCTCATTAGGATTATCATAATTTCTTATTAATGAAAAATTTGTTTGAGATATCTTTATCATCGATTACAATATTAAAATTTTTTATTAATGTTCTAGTATACTTTAGCTATAAAGAAATGTGTGAATGTGCAAGAAACCCTAATTTCAAACAAGTGCTGCAACTTCAAATGGTCTATTTAACAATGAGATGAGGAAAGCTTGTGTCCTTCTACAATCAGCTGATACGAGCAAAAAAGGGTTTGCAACTTGGTTACGAGATTAAAAAGTTGAATTTCAGGATCGAGAAACTAAGTAGGCACGGTGCTCCAACAAGGGTCAACCGCTCGAGATTTTTGTAATGGAAAACGGCTGCAAACAGCAGCCGGCGGCGAGAAAGCGGGTTCTGTACGTGTGCATATGCTAACGTATTAGTGCCAAGAAAGAAAAAGACAGAAAGAGAGGGAGAGAGAGAGACCTAGTCAGGAGCAGAGAGCAGCGCGCGTGGCACACTTCGATCGACAAAATTAACGGGAGTGCGTCGAAAATCCCGCTCTGGAGCTGCCACTCACCATGGAACTTTGTTACATATGGCATCTATCTTATGCATTATTTAATATTACCTATACGATTGTTTTTTGAGACTTTTTATCATCTGTAACTATTTAAACAAAAATGTTTTTGCACCTACAGCAATGTCACGAATTTTTTCATTTTTTTTTGCTTCAAATGTTCGTGACTATTCTTTCAATTAAATAAACGTTGATTAAACTTCAACACTAAGAAAAAGTGTGAGTTTGTATATTAAAAAAATTTTTTTCTAACAATTATCAAAATGTTTCATTTGCAAAAGGAGAAATAAAATACAATAGGACGTCAAGAGATATCGTGAAACTTAAGCTTTTGATGACTTTGGTTTTCATCAACAACTTAACCTTACTATCGTATCAAATTACAGTAAAAAAAGTACTCTTACACAACATTTATACCTTACTAGATATCAGTTCATTTAAAGCCTTTAGTAAAAAATGTACATATGCTTTCGAAGTATTTATAGACTCATAGTTAGACGTCAAACTTTTAGTGTAACGTTACTTTAATTTAACTATATCACAATGAAGTTAGGCGCAAGTATAAAAAATGGTGGCATACTATATGCAGACGTCAACTATAGTGAACCTCCAACGTCAACAAAACTACTATATCATAAACGGAGCACACATGCTACGTATTACATCTAATTATTGATTAAAATATGCACAACTTTGAAGTTATGGACATTATCAACCAAATGAACTTCAAGTTTTTTCCATACATCATTTCGTCAAAATAAATTAATTTACGAACCGAAGGTGCAGGAAATAAAATGACTACACAATAATATACTGAGAGAAGGGCTTGTTAGTAATTAACTTCATATGTTAACTATCAACTTACGTATAATATGTATCCCACGTGGTGCCATCTGATGTAACGCAGGTTCAACGTAAATATGGCATGTTAACTATTAACATGCCGTCAGTGTCAGTTAAAATTAAAAAATTTATAAAGAACATGTAAACTAATTTTCTGTTAACATACTTGTACGTTGATAGTAAACAAATCCTTCTCTCAGTCATAGGGAAAGGCAAATAAAGTATTAGAAATCTGAACTGCGAAAGAAAATGCAATAAACAAATTGATAAAAGAAAATTGTAGATCAAATGCAAAATAAGTAAATTACAAAATTAGAGGAGTTGCTTATGTTATGTGATTTTTTGTGAAAGAAAATTTAGGGACCTCTTATTATGGGATTACATTACATTACTATTTGTTATATTCTGATTTTCTCGCACATTAACTAGGTTAACTGTTTACAAATCATGTTCAAGGGCTCAATCAGACATTATCTTTAGTTTGATTTTGTTAGTATAGCTTTTTCTTTTAAGTTAAAGTGTTAGAATTTTCGAACCTTCACTTTCGTATGATTTCTTTCGATTTACAAAAAGTAAAATCATAGTTACCTCATGAACCATAGCGTTTTCATTACACTCGTCTTGAAGATAACAAAATACTACCATGATAAAAGAAAAATTTTTTTTCTAAATAAATCAACTAGTACTACATTTTATATACAGAGAATAGATGTTTGGTTTGTTTTCATTATATTTATTGTATCAAAAAAACATTGATAAGAGCTTTTATTTAAACAATTTTTCCCAGTTTTCTCATATACCTTATAGGTACATTTCTTAGATCGTAACTTTTATAACATAACACAAAGTTCGTTCGTAAACTTCAGAAGAATTTGATTCGTTTAGATTTTATCAGATTTCTTGAATTGTTACAATCTTTAAATGGATGGTTATTAATGGATGTTGTTGTTATTGTTGTCGTTACGCGGACGACTCGGCATTCTCGATACATAGTGTATATAGTGTGTATAGCAAAGTGCACGCTCCAAAACTTGTCTACCCCCACCACTACATTGAAAAAAGGAAGAAAAAAAACAATGGTAAACAAAAAACAAAACATATATACACTTACTTTTCTCTTGCCTGATTGTCCGAGGGCACAGCTGAGCCCTTTCCCTTGGAGTACATTCTTACGACTCCTCGTTCACTTCACTGTGCGATCAACAGATCCTTTTCTCTGTACGTCTCTCTTTCTCTGATGTCCTCGCGAATCACGATCCCGGCGTAAACATACGCGCCGTTGACCGCTCTCTTTCCTTCTCTCTATACACCCAAAGAAGAGGAGAAGAAACACCAGCAAGCGGCTTTACTTCGTTGCTGATGCTCTACGCCAAGCCGAGCAACAAGGACGCCAGCAGACGACGCGCAAAAAAATCTCTCCTGGGGAAGAGAGGGAAGCTCAAGAGCACTGTGTGATGTACACACAGCAGGTAATATTATAGCTGGGAGAGAGCCTCGAAGATGCTACTCTCCAGCTCCTTCACGCACTTACACACACACACACCACTGTTTGTTTTGTTAATTCGGTTATTTAAACTTAACCTAAGTAATTGCTCCTACGCACTCAGCTGGTTAGCTGTCCGTCACAGGTGAAGTGTCCTTCGCGACACTTAACCTAAAAATCGCAGTACAAGTCTGCCAATAATTAACGCCGGTGATAAAACTTCTAGCGAGTGCTCCATCCTTATAGTTTGCACCCCTCAAAAGAGCACAAGGTTCATACACTGGGGTAGATATTTATATTTATACGAAAATTGTGGTATGAGCAGACGAAATCAGCGAGCAGCGAGCGTTCGACTCAAAACACAGCTCGAGCTGCTGACTGGCACACGCACACTCACGCATCCACGCAGGCAGGAACTCGTACTCGTCAACACTTTGCGTGTGACTGTCCCCTCCCCGCGCGCGTGTACGACTAGTGCGTGTGACCCTCGCGAGCGTGAGCGTCCCTTAACCTCCAAGAGACAAATGCCACTTCCTCTCGGTCTGCTGCACTAACTCGCTACCCCTCTTTTTCTCGGTACCAATGCTGCTGCTTCTGCAGCCCCCAGGTAAGCAACGTATACACACTCTTTACACCATGACGCGACGCGACGCTCGCTGTGTATGCACTGTTTGTGTCTCTCTCTCTCTCTCTCTCTCTCTCTCCCTCTCGAGCCTCTCTTTTTTCCGTACCTTCTTTACTATACACTCTTCCCTCGGCTTCGAGTACGGACCAGTGCTCTCGCCTGCGGCAGAAAACCGAAGACGTGACCGTCACAGTACCGCCACCTGAACTGACGCCCTGCGGCCAGAGTTAATGCGCGCTAAGCGGCAAATTCAAATGTGCTAAAACCAACTAACTAAATCCCAAGCTTTTTAACATAATAACTCAGTACCCAAAACCTCTTATACCAAATAACCCTATACTTCAGATAAATACAACCAAACAATATTTTAAATACACGCTCAACTTATAACTGTATACATAAATCATACTCATCAGATTGCAAAATCTTTAAAATAAAGATCCAAACGACTTGCAACACATAAATATAATGAGAAAAAAACTACTAAATAACCCAGGGAGCTTAATATCTAATTAATTTATTGATAAAAATATAAAATATAACTACGCCGCGTATCCCTATATGACCCAAGGCACTTCATGGTAAGTTTATTACCTAATCAAATATAAATTAAAAGCCCAAGCGCCTATCACCAGATGACCCGGGGCGCTTGCTGGCCACTTTTTTTAAAATTTTACTGAGCGCCTATTACCAGATGACTCAGGGCGCTTACTGGCCACTTTTTTTAAAATTAAACTGAGCTGCTATCACCAGATGACTCAGGGCGCTTACTAGCCAGTTTATTAACTAATTAAATATAAATTCACAGCCCAAGCGCCTATCACCAGATGACCCGGGGCGCTTGCTGTCCACTTTTTTTAAAATTTTACTGAGCGCCTATCACCAGATGACTCAGGGCGCTTACTAGCCAGTTTATTAACTAATTAAATATAAATTAAAAGCCCAAGCGCCTATCACCAGATGACCCGGGGCGCTTGCTGTCCACTTTTTTTAAAATTTTACTGAGCGCCTATCACCAGATGACTCAGGGCGCTTACTAGCCAGTTTATTAACTAATTAAATATAAATTAAAAGCCCAAGCGCCTATCACCAGATGACCCGGGGCGCTTGCTGTCCACTTTTTTTAAAATTTTACTGAGCGCCTATCACCAGATGACTCAGGGCGCTTACTAGCCAGTTTATTAACTAATTAAATATAAATTAAAAGCCCAAGCGCCTATCACCAGATGACCCGGGGCGCTTGCTGGCCACTTTTTTTAAAATTTTACTGAGCGCCTATTACCAGATGACTCAGGGCGCTTACTGGCCACTTTTTTTAAAATTAAACTGAGCTGCTATCACCAGATGACTCAGGGCGCTTACTAGCCAGTTTATTAACTAATTAAATATAAATTCACAGCCCAAGCGCCTATCACCAGATGACCCGGGGCGCTTGCTGTCCACTTTTTTTAAAATTTTACTGAGCGCCTATCACCAGATGACTCAGGGCGCTTACTAGCCAGTTTATTAACTAATTAAATATAAATTAAAAGCCCAAGCGCCTATCACCAAATGACCCGGGGCGCTTGCTGGCCACTTTTTTTTAAATTAAACTGAGCGCCTATCACCAGATGACTCAGGGCGCTTACTAGCCAGTTTATTACCTAATCAAATATAAATTAAAAGCCCAAGCGCCTATCACCAGATGACCCGGGGCGCTTACTGGCCACTTTTTTAAAAATTAAACTGAGCGCCTATCCCCAGATGCCCTCAAATACTTGCTTTCCAGTTTTCAAACCGTCGGATTAATAATTATCGAGACAAGTGCTTGTTAAGAAACGAAAAGAATTCAATTTTTGGCCCTGATGGTATTAATAAATGGCTTAGAAATTAACAACAAGCTGTGTAACGTCCTTAGTTACTTGATATAAGTTCCATTCTATTTTTTGTTAACTCAAAAATGCTAGCATAAGAGCTCTTAATTGTTCTAAGTAACATCGGAGTATGCCTTTATAATATTTTATAATTATTATTATTGCAGTAGTTGGTCGATTAGTACGTTAGGTTACTTATACATACAGCACTAGTTATTTGTTGGTTTTTTTTGTATCACAATTAAGAACCTATTAAGTGCCTTACTTTGCTACACATTGAATGCCGTAACTATTGTAGCATTTTTCATTTTATTAACCAGTGGATAGTAAGCGCCCTGGGTCATGTAGTGATAGACGCTTAGGATTTAAATTTATATTTAATTTGTTAATAAACTGGCCAGTAAGTGCCCTGAGTCATCTGGTAATAGCAGCTTAGTTTAATTTAAAAAAAAGTGGCCAGTAAGCGCCCCGGGTCATCTGGTGATAGGCGCTTGGGCTTTTAATTTATATTTAATTAGTTAATAAACTGGCTAGTAAGCGCCCTGAGTCATCTGGTGATAGCAGCTCAGTTTAATTTAAAAAAAAGTGGCCAGCAAGCGCCCCGGGTCATTTGGTGATAGGCGCTTGGGCTTTTAATTTATATTTAATTAGTTAATAAACTGGCTAGCAAGCGCCCTGAGTCATCTGGTGATAGGCGCTCAGTAAAATTTTAAAAAAAGTGGACAGCAAGCGCCCCGGGTCATCTGGTGATAGGCGCTTGGGCTGTGAATTTATATTTAATTAGTTAATAAACTGGCTAGTAAGCGCCCTGAGTCATCTGGTGATAGCAGCTCAGTTTAATTTTAAAAAAAGTGGCCAGTAAGCGCCCTGAGTCATCTGGTAATAGGCGCTCAGTAAAATTTTAAAAAAAGTGGCCAGCAAGCGCCCCGGGTCATCTGGTGATAGGCGCTTGGGCTTTTAATTTATATTTAATTAGTTAATAAACTGGCTAGTAAGCGCCCTGAGTCATCTGGTGATAGGCGCTCAGTAAAATTTTAAAAAAAGTGGACAGCAAGCGCCCCGGGTCATCTGGTGATAGGCGCTTGGGCTTTTAATTTATATTTAATTAGTTAATAAACTGGCTAGTAAGCGCCCTGAGTCATCTGGTGATAGGCGCTCAGTAAAATTTTAAAAAAAGTGGACAGCAAGCGCCCCGGGTCATCTGGTGATAGGCGCTTGGGCTTTTAATTTATATTTAATTAGTTAATAAACTGGCTAGTAAGCGCCCTGAGTCATCTGGTGATAGGCGCTCAGTAAAATTTTAAAAAAAGTGGACAGCAAGCGCCCCGGGTCATCTGGTGATAGGCGCTTGGGCTGTGAATTTATATTTAATTAGTTAATAAACTGGCTAGTAAGCGCCCTGAGTCATCTGGTGATAGCAGCTCAGTTTAATTTTAAAAAAAGTGGCCAGTAAGCGCCCTGAGTCATCTGGTAATAGGCGCTCAGTAAAATTTTAAAAAAAGTGGCCAGCAAGCGCCCCGGGTCATCTGGTGATAGGCGCTTGGGCTTTTAATTTATATTTGATTAGGTAATAAACTTACCATGAAGTGCCTTGGGTCATATAGGGATACGCGTCGTAGTTATATTTTATATTTTTATCAATAAATTAATTAGATATTAAGCTCCCTGGGTTATTTAGTAGTTTTTTCTCATTATATTTATGTGTTGCAAGTCGTTTGGATCTTTATTTTAAAGATTTTGCAATCTGATGAGTATGATTTATGTATACAGTTATAAGTTGAGCGTGTATTTAAAATATTGTTTGGTTGTATTTATCTGAATTATAGGGTTATTTGGTTTAAGAGGTTTTGGGTACTGAGTTATTATGTTAAAAAGCTTGGTATTTAGTTAGTTGGTTTTAGCACATTTGAATTTGCCGCTTAGCGCGCATTAACTCTGGCCGCATGGCGTCAGTTCAGGTGGCGGTACTGTGACGGCCACGTCTTCGGTTTTCTGCCGCAGGCGAGAGCACTGGTACGGACACTACGGACGGAGAGTGTGTGATGATCACCGAACCCGAGAGAGAGAAAGACTCATTTGCTTAACTCTTTTGTCTCTCTCTCTCTCTCACACTGTGTGGTGTGTGAATCGTGAACTGTACTTATATTTATGCTATAGTAAATGCGCGACGTCAACACACTATATTCTCTCTCTCTCTCCTCTCTCACTAGTATATCCCTCCTTCTCCCCCTCTCACTGACACTGACTATACTAAGTTGATCTTTTTTTCCTTCATCTCTCTCTCTCTCTGGTTTATTTAATGCATGTGTAGAATGGAAAGCGTGTATATAAAAATATATATATGATAATAATATGTTATAGATGCACGTGTGTAGTTGTGCGACGCGCCAGTATTATGGCAACGCAATATATAAGTCCAACAGTGTGGAGTGTCGCCGCCCTTGCGAGCACGTCCTCGGATCCTCCCCTCTTTATCCCTACTCTTAGAGCTAGACGATGGCTATTAGTATAGCTATATCTCAATATGTATACATATAGGTATAAAATTTATATAGTACATAGAATGTGCATGTATCTCGTGAGTAGGCTTTTTTGTACACTACAGCATTTTTAAATTACTTGGCTCTTTTACTTCCTTGTACAATGTATCATGTACATACTTAAAAAAGTAAAAGTATAATACTTAACTTTGGCTTCCAATGAATGTAGTTTAATACAATCCTAACCTATGGTCCAACGATTCCTTTTACCCATTTTATAATATAAGGAAATCATAAATTACAAACATAAATCGTATCAAAATTACTGGTAAATTTTTATAATTTTGTAGCTCGAAATTTCGTTGGAACAACTATAGGCCGTATGAACTAACTATTTTATGATTGATGCATGTTTGATTTCATCAAAAATGATACAAGTAAATATCTTTTTGTTTTTGCACATAGTACAATAGACTCGTACTCCATTACAATTGCCACACATTTTACGATTACATTCACTTGGTACAATCTACAATCATCGAAGTTTCATTTATACTCGATATCTTTTTTTGATAACGTAATGAGAGCTGTTTGAAAGTATATATGTTATCTATACCCAATCATTTACTAAAAACTGAGTTTTCATATGTACATACTAAAGACTTCGAAATTTTTCGTAGTATTAGATATTTCATTAGAAAAATGTGTAATTAAGAAGTTACGGAACCTCCCAAGCAAAAATTAAATTAGTGATGAAAAGTTAATGATAAGTGATAAAAATCCATAGTAAGAAATAGTAAAGTCCAGATTTAAAGATGAGAAGAGAATTTGATAACTGTCACTATTAGTTATTATTAGTTTTCTTTTCTTTTCCGTTGTAAGTGACTTAACATAAACAAAATGAAAGCTGATAATAACCATTATAAATTATAATAAACTGTTACTTACATAGTTTATAATATGTATTAGTTATCATTAATTATTTAAAAAATTTAAAGCGACTGATAAAAATTTCTACTAATTATCACTAGGTGTTCATAAAAATGATTTAATAAGAGAATAATACTACATTTTTCGATTCTATTTTCACAAATAAGTAACAAATAATAATCAACGATAACATGTATTAAAAAGATAAATATTATTATAGTCTCAAATTTCGCCACTATAATTTATTACAATCAGTTTTTATTTATTTTCCTTTTTTTCTTTAATGAACAAATACATAAATGACATCATTTTTACTTGAGCAACAATAAAATTTGAAAAAAAAATTGATTGTCCTGCATATATTTACAAGTGTTGAATTATATAATTAATTATTAATTATATAATAAGCCCGTATTTATTGGGTTGATGAGGTTTAAAGAAGTCAGCAAAGTAACGTGCTGTTTACAGCTTAAATAGTAAAAACGTCTCCGAAATAAATGAATATTAGAAGCATTACCAGAAGTTTAAATAATTCATTGATATGAAATATAGATTAAAAAGTTTTCTAGAATACATTAGTGTTATCTAAGGAGCTCAAGAGTTCGGCTTAAACATTATCTAGCTGTAGAACCTACTCATGTATGTTATATTTTTATCGTGAAAACTAACCAATGACAAGACAATACTTACTGCTTTGCTTACTAGCCGAAAAAATGCTTAACAATGATAGACTGTGAAACACTGTAGACTACAACATATTTGGTTCAACAATCATACCGATGTATACCAATATCTTGATTGGCTATTGTAGTTGTTTCTAGTGAAACAAAGCAATACATTTCGTCTATTTATTGGCCTATGGACTCAAAATTAAAGACTCAATTTTTTACTTTTCTATCGGGTCTCTATGTGCATACCGTATGATTAATTGTTAAATTTAAATTAATTAAAATGATTGTACACCTACTGACATACTTCACACAAGCAGAAAAGCTTACAGTGTAAAATTTAGATACTATAAAAAATTGGATTTTAAAATTGTTTAATTTTTTTTTTTTTTATTATAAATGCTCATTAAAATTTTTTTTAAAATATGTTTAGTTCAATATAACTTTTAAGTATTACTCGGTTGATAGTGTAGAAATAATACATGTGTATATTAATCCTACGATTATACTATACATTTCCGCATTATAGGTTTATTCAAATGACAATAATGTGTTTCGTCTACTTTATCAACATGATTTCACCTGTTTTCACTTTTTAAACGCATTCCAAATACAATCATATGGCATGAATATTTGATCTTTGGTAACAGCAAAGTTAAAAAATATATATTACGTAAATATCCTCAAGTATGTACTGACTAGTACTGTTACTCGCATCATTTTTCAATATTTTAGAGGTGACATGAATGGTGGGAGGACGAAATGAGTATGTACATGATCGTACTTAAAAATCATAGGAATAAATTTTCAACGTCTTGTCTTGGAAGTTTCTACACCTTATCTTCATAATCTGCCCGGTTATTATTAGTTTCTGCGAAAAACCTTTGTTTTCATATTTAATACGAACCTTTTATTTTATTTTATTTTATCATACCTCTTTGTACATCATCACTTGATAAAAAATTTGAAACAAAAAAATAAAAATAAAAAACTTTTTTGTAATACTGTGAATCTGACGACAGCAGGATATTGCAATATTAAAGTATGACTCCAACGGCAATGCTGTCCAATGGTCTTTATTTATTTATTAAAGCAATAAGCAATTATTGACTCCGACAGCATTGCCGTTGGAGTCATACTTTAATATAAAAATAAAAAACAAATACTTAACAAAGGTGCCAAAAAAATTTGGTTAGGGTTATTAAAAACAAAAGTTAGGTTAGATTGTGGTAATTTCAAAAATAAACACATTAATTTGTCTGGATTTTGAGATGTGCTAAGTACATTTAAAAACAAGTACTGACAGATGGCATGCAAGTATAGGAGAAAGATTGCGTCTGCATCTCTAATTTCTGACTGTTTCCAGCAATGTAGTTTGTAATTACTGAGCATTATTTAATATTACAAAATGTTTCGACATCTACATAAAAATTTTAAACTTCGGATGGTTTTTCCATGTTTGCAAATCGATTTAGTGATCTATGTTCATCTATGTTGAATGTTACAAAATACTATAATATAATCATACATGATACAGATTATTATTATTATGCAGAAGTATAATTAATATAATTAAATTCATCTCAGAAAGTAAAAAATAATAATTGATTGTAAATTTTTTTACTTATAAATAATTAAAAATTGTGCCTAGTTGATGGTATTAAGTTTTTGTAAGTGATTACTATAAATTTTTTGTGTAACTGATAATTTTTTTAATTTATAACTAATTTTTGATAAAAATTATTGATTGCTGTTATGAAACAACGAAATTAAATTATATTTTACAATTTAGATTTTGTATTAAGATAGTAATGATAAATATTATAGTCTCAAATCTGGACCTTATTAGTTGTTATTAGTTATTACTAGTTTTTATTTTTTTAACCTTAAGAAATTTTATCTCTATCAAGAAAAAGTAATTAAATTAATATAAATAATTAACAATAATAATGTAAATGCACACATAACAAGACTAAATTCGCAGATCAGGAAAAAGCATTTCTAGACGTATAGCTTAGAAACCGCTACCCAGATCCCAATCCAAAAATGCTTATTCTTATTTCAAGAAATCCATTGCTTAAATCTTTTTCCGGTTGCCAAACAATAATTACAAATTGCTTGCTAAATCTAAAAATTCAATCATTTGGAGTGTACGAATTTATGTAATGTGCTTAAGTCAGTCACAACTGAAAGGTAAAATACTTCATAAAGTTATACCAGTATCTAGAACGGCTTGAAACAAATTATTTCGTTTTGAATAGATAGAGTTTTACAGTTGGTAAAGCTTTCATGTGACGATGTGACATGGAAATCCGTAAAATGTAGTTAACCTCTCTTTCCTGTTTCATGAGGTTCCACACCAAAGTGGGGGACTGGGGACTATGGGGGGGTACGAGAGGTCCGACTTTTTGCTTCTTCTAGGTTATAAATGCGCGCATGCCCCATTTATCAACATTAGAGTTTTTTTCATACTTTTAAATATTTATTAATATCTTTTTTCACAACTAACCAATTGATCTGATTGTTTTACGTAAATCTTAAGTAAGTTTCAACCGATCATTGGCTGAAATTTTTTCAAAATCTCTCTGTCAATTCTACCATTATTTCACAGGTTAAGAGTAATTTTCTAGAATTTTTTTCTTGATTCAGAGGAAACCAAAAATCTTAAAACTCCACATAAATTCTATTTATTGGTTTATTGACATATATACCGAGTTTTAATAAAAACTGACTGTTAATTTCTTTCGGTGCGGTACCTTCTTAATTGACATGGGCTGTTATTGGGTTAAAAATACATATCGGTACCTTAACATGATGTTCATCTACTAGGTTATCGTTAAAATAACTTTCAAAAAATTTATTTATTGATTATTTACAAAACAAAAAAATTTTTTTATTGTTTCTATTGGTAGAAAAATATATAAACTTAATGTTGAAGCAACTGTTTTGTTATTATGTGATACAATAATTAATTAAAAATGAAAACAAGGTTTTCCAAAAAAAGTGTTCAAGTAAGTACTGGTACTTTTATATCTTATGACTCCTATACTTATACCTCTAACGTAGTTAGAGAAGAGCAAGAGAGGGCAATATACAGCTGCGCAGTGACTGCATTCCGACTGCAAGTGTATATTATACTTACGCACACCGACACGAGTTATAATCGCACACTTGTGCTTCTCATGTATTCACCGGTCTCTTTTTGCTATGAATGTTAAGTATGTCCTTCTCTTTTTTTTTCAGCTCCCTTTTTTTCGATTTTTTACCAGTTTCCATATCCCTTTTAACTCCTCTAGCATCTCATAATATTCGCGCAAGGTCCAAAGTTGAAATTTGAAGAACTCTTTGAAGTATTAGTATTCATGTCCTTTTTCAAGATTTTTAATGTCTAACTTTTTAAATTATTTTTATTTCTTTTTAAAAATAACGTAGCTGAAAAAACGAGTCCTGTCAACACATATTATAATAATGAATAATTAATAAAATTGTGTTATTTCCAATATTATGTGTTACAAATCAAACTATGGGGATGTTTCTAAATTAGAATTAAGTCGTGGTACTTAACATTTAAAAACAGGAAAAACCTGAAAAACCGAAAAAAAAAAAAAAAAGAACACGACAAAACGGGGGATGCTACTAGCGACGCCCCTGGGCACTTTCTACGCCCCTGTACCAACAACCCAACCTAACCTCGTAGCACTACTAATTAAGGGGAAGTACAAATACGAGCTGGGAGGGGAGGGGGATGTGTATAGTCGTCGGGGAGAGTTGATCCCAGTATCGATGGAAGGTGCAGGCTTGGGTGCCGAGCATTGTGCCCTGAGGCAAAATACCCAACAATTGACGGCGAGGAGGCGTCGGGCTGTCGGGGAAAATTGGTGGGTGGGGGATTCGTAACAAAATGGGAGGGGGAGCGAATACATATATATTAAGGACGAATGGAAGGAGAAGAGGGCAGAGTGCACACGTTTGCTGCGCTGCTTAGCCATTCTTGTGGCTGTGCCGCTTCCCCTTTTTCAATTTTATCTCGCCGAATCGACAAGCAAAACTATACATGTATATATACACTGCCAAGACAATGCCTGTACTACTAAACCAAAGGGAAAGTCCTTTCGTTACATTTCATGTACTTATATAAGGTACCTTTCTTTTAGGCAGAAGAAGCTATTGAGAGGGGATATGGGGGGGGGGTTACGACGCCGAACCCGGGGGGAGGGGATGGAGCGCACGTACAACATTGCAATTATAGAACGGTCTATTTCGCGCGCAACTGTAAAGAAACTATTTTTTCGACATTTTCACCAGAGAATGCATAGAATATTATTTTTTTTTTTTAATTATTTTTGCTATCGCAGGTTGCAGTATCTTGTTTTTTCTCGCGAGAAATTAATAAATATTTCTCGCGTCAAAAAATCGAAACACAATAACACCATTAATTAAAAATATAAAGGTACTCTTGTTTTTCAACGGTTTAAATAAAACTGTACGTTCGAACAATTGAAAAACATATATTGCAAAATAAAAACAGTTTAAATTACAATGTAATTATGGAAAAAAATTTTTTTTTAATTCTTAATTTAAAATTTTCCAAATCAAGGTACATTTTTTGTGCATAAAAGACGTTATTTCGCAGGAGATGCCAATAAATGGACGGTCCAGGGACAATGACGTGGGAGGAGTTTGTGGATAATGCCGAGAAACTAGTGAGATTGTCGGACGAGATCTCGGACCATTGGAAATTTCCAGGGGACAAGGTGCGTCGAACAACCGTCTGCCTTCTCTCTCGTTTGATGTATGTGTGCACGCTGTGTGTGTACGCATGACGTTCGATCGATCGACATTCGGTAACAATGGCTCAACTGACTCATGTTACAGAGCCCCCCCATGTGCCTTAATAACGCAAATGGCGAGGAACAAATGCGATAATCCAACAATAAAAAACAAAATTTAGTTTTCTTGGTTTTCTAATTCATGTATAATGAATGTTGATCAACAGGCGCTACCGGGCCAAGCCTATTTGACTCGGCAGGAAAAATTATTCGTCCCGATTGACCATCCAATGAACGATGAGCGATTAGAGGACGGTCTTAACATCGAATGCGATGATGAGAAATGGTGCGAGGAGTTAAATGAACATCGAGATCCTTACGAGTATCCTGTCGTTAAGGAGAGACCGTTGATCATCGAACACCACGTCTTGTGGTCCATGAGTTACAGCGTGCCTGTGATTTTTTTCAATGGTTGGAAATCAGGTGAGTCGAAGATAATTTTCACAAATTTATATATTCATTACCCGATATGCATCTCTTACTTGTCAATACCACGACTTGAACTCTTCCGCTAATGTAATAAGTTGAAATGTGAAACACACTAACCATCCGCGCGATGGTAACTGATGCAGAGAGAGTTCTTTACACTGGGCTGGTTGCTTTTTTATAAAGTAGAGGTCCTTAGTATACGCATTTGACGATTTTCATCGAGCTCTCTTTCCAACTTTTGCAAGTGTGTAGTCGTTATGGTGATGAAACACAATATATATACACATATATATATATATATATATACATTTTTTAAAATTTATATTATATTGTTGTTACCTCTGGTGAGAGCTATTTACACTCACAGTATATATAGATATAGTGAAGTGTTTGCTCCCATATACTTATAGCTCGGGGAATCACACTTTTGTCGATAAAAAAGACTTCTGCATCTCTTTTTTTTTCATAAAAAAAGTTTTTATTGAACAACTCGATCAAAAACGTTCTTATTGAAGAGTTGCAATTACTTTGTTGATTGCAATCGAGCACCTATTAATCTACTCGTACACACTGAACTTGCATTTATAAATAGCGTTTGAGATTCATAGTAAGAGTTACATGGATGGTATAATGGTTCAAAATTCGTCCCGTAATATTTCGCGATGTCCTGCAATGCAATGTCACAACGTCGAAATCGACGTTTAATCACTACTAGACCTTAATCCGAAAGAGTACAGGGAAGCATCATAACGGCAATTGTTTCGCCTGTCGCGGGAGAACGAGTCCCTCTAAGCTGCAGCTCCGCGCAATATCGAAAAGTGCTAGACTTTTTTTTTTTTTTTTGGCGCACTCGCTCGTCGTCGTAGGTGACCAGCTTGAAAACGCGTTCGGCTCTCGTAAGCTTTTGTTTTAAAAAAATTAATAATCAACTGTTTTTTTAATTATTCTGTAAGAACATTCAGTGTTATTCCTAAAAATAAATCAATTGGGTTGACCACAAAATGCAGTAAAAAACAATTCACTTCATTCACGTTTACTTGACCATCAAACTATGTATCATCTACTAAAGAATTAATTTCAATAAAGATTTTTTTTTTTAAATTGGGTTACCACATAAATTGCTAAGTATTTCTTTTAAAAAATGACGCCCTGCACTATGTTTTCATTACTCGTAACCCTTTACCCAAAAATAGATATTTAAGAAGGAAAAAAAAAAAAAAAAAACCTCGTTGTCTCCAGATTACCCCGGCATCAATCCAGTGAGCGTGGAAATTGCGCAAAAGCTGTTGGAAACCGACAAGCTGGCCTACAATGAACTTTCCCAAGCCATTCATCCGCTTCTCGGTCGGCCCTTTCTCCACCTCCATCCCTGCGGCTCGCCCGAGCTCTTACGGAGCGTGGCCCAAAGGTACGTATATTATACACGCATCGAGAATGCACTTTATGGTCCTGTGTGAGGAAAATTTATCGCTTCCAACGGGATGATTAGGGAGTGCAAACGTGCGATCCATTGTTTGAGCTTGGAACGAGTGCGAAAAACAAAACAAAAAAAAAAGCGTGTATGTGTAAACGAGCAGGAGTCGAGGGAAAGCGGAAAGAGGAAACGAGACAAACGAGTATAGGAAATCCGGCGACCTCGACACGATTTCCTTCTCCTCCTCTTCGATCCTCTCACCCCTGACGCGCGTAACTGCGGAAAAAGACATTTTTTGTTTTTGTTTTGTTCCAAGGCAGTGTATACGTATGCGCTCAATAAAACTGTTTAATACGTCTCATTCGAATTTTGCAGCACCAACAAACTGGTGAGCTGGTTAAGTGCCGTGGCACCAGCTGCGTTGAAGCTACGCCTGAGGTCCGAATACTTTTATCTGACAAACGCAGCTCGAGGAGGTGACAAGGATAACGCCGAAGATGGACGGTGAGCTTGCGAGAGCTTTTTTGTTTTTTAAGAAAAACTGTAATCTCGTGTTTGAATAAACAATACGCTTCATTGAACGATTTATTGGCATTTGCTTATTTCACCCTTATTGCTGTGTGGACAAAAATATATATTTGGGTAATTTAAGCACGATAATGCTAGTTTTTGCGTGTGAGACTTGGTTGTTTGATAATCATTTAAATGAGTTGAAAGTAAAATGAGGGCTGATTTTGTACTGGGTGGATATTTTTTATCTTTCGCTGAAAGTGCACATAATGTCTACGTAAGAATTATCTTTTAACAAAAATAAAGGGTCGGATACATTTGGCGTGAGAAATTTAATTTTTTTTTTAAAGAATTTCTAAAGCCTGTATGTGTTATTTTTTTTAATGAATCGTTAGCCTTGCAGAGTTTTTAAATCAAAGTTTTTTTTTTTCTTTGTCACAGCACACTTTTTGTACAACACTCGTATCATCATTCTGTCTGTATAGTACATAAACGTACTTTAACAAATGTAAATATTTTTATACATTATATGAACTTTTATAACACTGGAAAAAAAAACCTTTTTCGTTCAATATTTTGTCGTACAACATTGAATAAAAACTCAGATGCTATGTAAAACGATTTTGCGAATCCAGTATTGTCAAAAACAATTTTCATAGAGAACCAAAAAAAAGTTGTATTTTCGAAAACTCCTCTTTTTGTTTTTAGATGTCATATTCTTTTTTTTTTTTTCCTTTAGCAGGGAGTAATCTATTTTCCAGCTATTTTCATCGTCGAGTATCCTCATTATGTCCCATAGCGAATCGTACAATTCTTTTTTCCGATCGAAATATCATCAAATTTTTTTACGAACTCACGGCGCTATCAGACGTTGATCACTTCAGTTAGCAAATTCGAGACAAACTCTTTGTGTTTTACGTAGAAAATAATTTTTTCAAGAGATGACTCTTTTCATGATTAGAAAATAAAAAATATAAGACACTCCCACTTACTTGTCGTATACCCAAAATGTAACATAAATAATGCTGCATCAGTATTAAAATGTACATGCAAAGATGACCCTTAATTTACATATAAATGATAAATATGATTTCGGGATAACGCATACAAAGTGTTGTCCGCATGATTTAAAGCCAAGCATTACATCGATGAGCTTTCGAGATGCTCATCGTCAATGGCACGGTCTAGTGGTGATTAAACCCAACCCACCACCCATCCACTGCAAACCACCTACAAAGGGAATCGGATGAAATGCATTATGAAGGAGCCGCGCGGCTCATCTCCCTGTTTCTCCGGTTTTGCCCGACACTCCAAACGCAAATCCAATTTAGCGCAGATCAACTCGAATAACATGTGCTTCGAAAACTTGGCTTTGTTCCAAAAATGAAAGGTAGAGGCTTGCTTTTGCTGTCGCTATTGTTTACCGAGAGTATATTATATATGTAGCTGTGTATAGCCATACGAATAAAAGTTAAGGGTTACCTTCAGACTTGGGCACGTACGTTTATTCAATTTTTTTTTTTTTGCAGCATACGTTTTTGCTTATCATGTGATACGTTTAAGAAATAATTTTTTTTTTTATCTTTTTAATACTCCAACAAGTGTATTGAAATTTGAAAGAATTTACATTTTTGAGAAAAAAGAGTTAAGGTTCATGAAAAATTATTTGAATACTTTATTTCTTATACTACACTTATGATGTATGATGTGAGAAAAATTTTTTTAAATATTGTATTGTTGATGGTGACGAATAAAAAACTTTTCCATCAACAAAAATGCAGGTTAAAAAAATTTTGTATCCAAATCTGGTTACTATGGTCGTTCTGTAATGTGGGAATAAACAGAAATTAATGTAGGGAAAAAGCTTAAAAGAGGGAGAAATTTAGAGATTCCCAGGTAAGCGTATAGTAGGCAAAGTAGCAGCAAGCGAGTGAACGCGGATAAACCGCGAGAAAGAGAGCGAGAGCAAAGTACGCAATATGCGGGAGTAAAAGAGCTAAAATCTCTTCGCCTGACCTATTTTTTCAGAGCGCTCGCTCCCTTTTATTTTTTCTACATTTACCCTTTTTTTTTTTTTTGTTGTTACTCACACGCTCGTGCGATTAAAATGGCTCGCGCGTTCGCTCTTTTCATCTCTTTAAAACCGCGGGACACGCGCGCGCGGTAAATACTGCTGTGCGGCAGACAAGCCGTCGCTTCATCTTGAGAATCTCGGCTGATTTTTTTTTTTTTTTTTTTTTTTACTTAAAACTTTAGAACTAGGCTTCCAACGTTCGGTCGAGGGATGAAACAGTACGAATATTTCTTTTCCGGTCTAATGGGATGTGGATTATCAAATATATATTTAGAAATGTATACTTCTGTCACTATATTAATTCACTGTTTTTTTAAAAATTTTTTTTTTTAATTTCCAAAATTTTATTGTGCAGAGAAAATACGTATCGACATCAAACTCCAACATTTATTATATATAGTTGTCAAAGATACATAATTTTATTGACGACACTTTGTCCATAGAAAAATTGCCCCAATGTCTGACCATATATCGTTCTTCACTACTTTTTGACAACACATTGGCTTTGAATGCTCACGTATGGAATTTTTGCAAAAGGTCTCACAGAATAGGTTTTATGAAAAATTTATAAAAACATACAATGAAATTTACGTAAAATATTTTTAAATCATTTTTTTAAAAATCGTACAGATTACACAGTAAGGGAAAAACGAGAAAAATTTTTTTCAATAATTATTTACGGAACACAGGAATTTTCTACTTATGGAAAACTTTTTTTAGTATATGTATAAGTATTATACATAAACTAATAATTATAAGTTAATAGTAACTACTTATAGATTATGCAAAATTTTTACGTGGATTATTTATTTAATTCCTCGTAAGTAAACTCAAAAAATCGTAGCATAATTATTTTACTTCCAGTAATCCTAACATTAAATTACCGTTTGTAATTATTGAAAAAATTTCTTTTTTTATCCTTAGTGAATGTTAAAAAATGAGTACAGCTTGGTAATTCAAGTTCTTTAAAAGTGATACAACCAATATTTTTGCTATTACACTATTGACATGATTTGTTTTTCATTTAAATGAAAAAAAAAAAAAAGAAAAAAAAAAAAAGAAATATAAAAAAGGTTTTTTTTCTCGTTTTCAGAAACTTTTTCTTTCTTCCGTTAACGACCCATTAAAGCGGAAAAGGAATGAACTCATTTCTTTCATTCATTATTTGATAATTTGACAAAAAATAGCTGAATCCGACGTAAGCAAAATTTCCCAACTCGATATCAATACAACTGATGACTCGTAATTATTTCGATAAAAGATTGAGAGTAATTATTTTCGGAAGTTACTAAATGTCATATTAAGTTTTTCGTTCAGAAAATATACATGTATCATTAATTTAAGGAACATATTTAAAAATCATAAAGGTAAAAAAAAACATTTAAAAACCACCGCGACTGCGAGTCTCGTGACATAAAAATAACGGATAACGATACGAAAAAAAAAAAAAAATTTTTTCTCACCACCTTTAAACAAACAGTATACTTACAGACAACCAAAGACAATATTATACAGACAAACTCTTTTCAATAGATAAGAAAAAAAGGAAAGCGAGCGAGGATTTCTCGAGGCAATTCAGCTCGTCCTTTCAATACCACGCCCGCGCATATACATCTCGTTAAATTCACTGTGTAGGTCAAAGAGCAGCTCGTGCCTTTTCATATCAATTTATCCCTCCGATCCAATCATTTCTCTCGTTTTCCCGGATATCCAATGCATATGGGGTCATATCATACACTACGCTCGATATGTCATTTTCAATATCCCTCCAGACGCCGTGAAAATTTAATCGCGTCCGTGTGATTCGAAGTAAAATATTTTACAGCCAGACAAAGACCTACAGAATCGGAGATTTTTCCACACGCCGTAAAAATTTCATTTCGTTTCGTCACGCCCTTTAATTCACTCCGACTATACATAGGTATGTACGTGCTCCATTAGCGGAGTGATAAATCGCCCTTCTTGCACCATAAATCCCGGGACAAAGTCGAAAATTACTTTTCGCGAGCTGGTGATGGGAATTTTATTCCGTACGGTGTATCTGCTGTTTTCACAGTACAAAAACAAATTGGTTTTTTGTCGTCATTGACTTGACGAGGTGATACAAAAAATATAGATTCGACAACCACGCTCGGCATGGAAACTAGAAAAACGACAGGAGAAAGGACAATGAAACTCGGAGGGTTTTAACGACGAAGAAAATATCTCTTATTTACGAATAGTCTCTCAATTTCCATTACCTAAAGCACAAAAAAAAATATATCTCTCTAAAGTCCTTTTAATTGCTCGCGAGATCAAGATTCTAGGTCTCTCTTGAAAAAGAAAAAAAAAAAAAAAATCCTCACTCAATTTGCGATACGTGTAACAATCCGATGTTTAAGGAGAGCAAGGAGCTCCACGGGGTGGGTACTCTCTATCTCTTGTCTGTGTGTATACAGGAGCGCAAAACCTGACGGATGCGCGCGTTTCCATGGCGACGTGGCCTCCTGCTCCCTCCCTCTCTCTCTTTTATCCATTTATACGCGTATCTCTGTCTTTCGAGCTTTGCAGAGAGGACTGCAAGCTCGATGAAGATGGACACGCTGCGTGGGCGATGAAGGAAACAAACGTGAAAGGAAGAAGGACAATGTTTCTTGTTTTTTCTTCCACACATTGCTCCCGGATGATCGGAGGAGGGCATGCAAGTCCCTTTATACCCCTCCCTCAACTCTTGACTCTGCGATGGACTACACGTACAGGAGGGTCGTGGGTGCGGGAGGAGGGAGATATATGTATATGTATACGCATGGCAAAGAGCTAGAGACGACGCCGCGCTGTCTGTGCGAGCCAAAGTCAGTCGGAGCAAACGCAGCGTCGCTCTCGCATCCATCTATCGGTTATCCATCGTGCAACCATCTCTCGGTATCGGTGTGGGTGTGCGCGCGCAAGCTTTTACGTCCCTCGTCTCTTCTTCTTCTTCTTCTTCGGTTTTTTGTTTTTTTTTTTATTTTTTATTTTTTATTTTTATTTTTTTTTTGTTTTTCCGAAGATTGTTTTTTTTTTTTTTTTTTTTTTTTGTGAACATTCAAAGAAGAACTTCCAACCAGCTGCGGGAGATCGCGGGTTTTACTTAACATTCAACTGGTGAGTCAAATAAAGCTCTCCGTTATACTTGTATGTACTAAACTCCAATCTGATCCTGATACGAATGGTGTATAGGGATCGAAGGGGATGTGTTTTTTTTTTATTGTACGAAGGGGGTAGGGGCATTAGTGAGAAGTTTCAGGGCTCGTTACGCGTGACTTACGGCTTGTCAGTTTAGTACATAATGGGTACTACCCCTCCCTCTACTTTTCTCTCGCGATTTTTCGATAAGGGGTATTTTTGAGGAAAAAGTGTACTAGGCGATAGTTTGTCAAAGCGAAAAATACTATTTCAGTAGATAATCAAAGTTAATTTACTGTTGTAACGTTGGTGTATTGGGGTTTTACATCTAAATTCAATTTAATAACAAACGCGTCACAAAAACAAATCGTTTTTATGGCTTACAAAAAAAAAGAACGCAAAAACCACTATTTCACGACTATAGTCAGATTTTTGGGGCTGAGCCCCACTGTTTGAGAGCTTCGCTATATACATGTACACTCCAAAAACTAGGTAGTTGAGAACATTTGCCGTGCAAAACTTTGTGCTTGTCTTTGCGTGAAAGTTCACGAAGTTGATTTAAACTTTTCGCGCTGCTATGTCGTGGGAGGATGTGATTGGGAAATAGGGTCCTTTGTTGGAAAGTATAATCATGGTTTTTTTTAAATTTGAGTACTTGATAAAATCGCCACGTAAAATGTTTGAACGTGAGCCTTTGATCAAAGTGTAGTGCAAACAATCAGAAAAGCTCTCGGAAGAGATGAGGAAAAACTACGATTATGTCGTTTCTGATAAGATACTTTGACCGCACGTCATAGTATTAGTTTCACCCTAATGGCCCCATTTACTCGTGACACATTTGTATCGTCGCTGAACGATTTTTTGCTGCAACAAAAATAATAACGATTTAGATTCTTTTTTGTTTGATTAAAAAATAAACGTTAATTTTCTACCATCAACCATCTACACTGAATAAAAACAAAAAAAATGTCTTTACCCTCATTCTGATATGTTCTTTCAATTTAAAAAAAAAATTTGTTTAGTTCAAAAACCAAATTATTCAATCAAATATAATATTTCTTCCAATTAACTTTTTTTTTCATTTGAAAGAAAAAATGTAACGTAATGAGGCTGAAGAAATTTTTCTTTGATTCAAGAAATTTGGGTCGCTCGTATTAGTTTTTGTACTACAAAAATAATTTTAAAAAATCGAGTCGTAAAAATTCGTTTGTTTTTCTCAAGGGGCAACCTTAAACCCTCATCTTATCTGGACCCGACCAAATGTAAAAAAAAAAAACTACCCCTGTGCTCCTTCTCACATATAATACTTCAATAATATCCCCGAGCAAAGTATACACACACACACACATACAGCGTATAGCTGTGAAGTTCCCTCCGTCGTGGCCAAAGGCAGGCGCCGTATATACACCTTCCTGTCCAACGGACTCCCGGATATTACTCCACTGTCACGAGCCATTATACTCTTCTTTTTCTCTCCGCGATTGCAAGAGACCAAGAGATTTATTTACACACACACACGTGATCGAGTAAAGACACAAAACGATCTGTATCTACGAAAACCAATTTGGTTCTTCGTCTTGGCACCCGAAAAATAGTGCGGGTGTCGCTCGTTTGTTTTTCCCAACTCGACTGTAAAACACACGGCTTTCGTTTCGCTTCGTTTTTTATTGAAATGTCGAGTTGTGATGGCCGCAAAACGAAGACGATTGAAAATTCACGCGACCGTGATAAAGTTCTTGAAACTTTGGCTTACGATGAAAAAACATAGAGAAACACGAGTCTAGAGATTGTACTCGATGTTAATATTCATCATCATCGAATGCCGCTCTTTCGATCCATCTAGAAGTAATTAGCATTTATATTGAGGAATACATTATTGCTTCGTACGAAGGTTCGACGTGGCTCACGGTGTGCAGGTTTTTGCTTTAATTCTGCGAGGGGAAAATAAACCAAGGATTTTTTTTTTGTTTTTGACAAGCTTTGCTTCGAATGGTGCTTCAAATGGATGTGATTAAAACGCTTTTTTTCTTATCAGGTAGTAAAATTAAACGAACAAGTGATGAACCCCATTAAAAAATACTGTTCTGCGTTATAATCTGATATAAAGCCACTATTTTATCATGCAAAATTATTTTATTTTTGTTTTTGATTTCTATCGAAAAACAAATAGCAAAAACCTTGACCGCTACATTTTTTTAAAATAGTCATTACTGTTAACATTGCTTTTTTTTTATGAACATGTGTATTAATTTTCTTTAATTAATACGCAATATTTGATTGTTGGATTTTGTTTTATGAATACACTGAAAAAAAATTTCATTAATCCAAATAACCATTTATTTTAACACAAACAAAAAACTATTTATTGAGTAAAATTAGCTAATTGATTAAATATTATGGCATAAAGAAATAATTTATTTCATTTAAATTAATATTATATGATTTTAATTAATATTTATTACGTTTGAATGAATATTTTTGGTTGTATTTAAATAAACGTTAGTCTGAATTTTTTTCCAACGTATAAATGTGTAAAAAAACATTTTATGCAATTTTTTTTTTCTGACTTAACATATTCTCATCCAGCGTTTTTCTACAGTCAGCTCATTCAAAATTATTGAAAAAAAAACTTGATTTTTTAGCGTATTTCGGTTTTAGTGCTATAAAATTTTTTTTTTTCTTTCAACATGTAGAACCATCAAATCAGAGGGAAAAACTAATTAAACATTTGCACAAACGCACCATTTTCGTATTCGATTCGAGCCTTGTTTTACATGAAAAAACAATCAGATACCCACACTTATCGCTCCGTGGTAACGAAACATCCCACAGAACTACTCCAATTGAATACCCATCGATAGAATATATACCCTTCGGCAAAAGCTCGTCCCCCTCCTTATTTATTATTCCCCCTGCATAATCCAAAGTCACCGAGTAAAATAAATAGGAAAAAAAGGGTCCCAGCAAATCCTCATCCTCCCGAAAATAATTTTTTTTTTTTTTTTTTCCCACCCCATGACGGACAGCCGGAAGATAAACGGCCGTTCCCATCGCGCTTTTCAGCTGCGCTAGCGTTTCGCAGCCCACACGCGCGCACCATCTCTTTTCCTCTCTCGAGCTCCCCTACTCCCTATACCGCACTCCTCTCTTCTCGTTCAATTTTGTACACATAGTCGGTTTTGCACGACGGCCACGGCAGCCAGTGCCAGAGATCGTCTCGACGGTGGATCGACTGCGCCACAAGTGTTACCATGTATCACACTCGGACCGCGCTGTTGCTGGTTTAAGGATCCTTTTTTTTTTTATTTTTCTTTTTTTTTCATCCAAAGTTGTGTTTGTGCCATTGTGCTGTTTCTCCGTACCATTTAGAGTTGGTTAACCATCACAGGGATACGTCCAGTGAAGGATCGGTTTGTTTTTGCTCTGTAATCAATTTTTTTTTTTTTTTTTTTTTTAAATAGCGTGAACGTGCAAAAAAAGGATGTCAAACGATAATACTTGGTAGACGAGAAACGAAAGGAAAAAAAGTTAACCGAGGGCGCGGGTGCGTTAATAAATAACATAGGAAGCGCAGCTGGCTGCATTAAGTAGAATCGTCCGGCTGACTGTACGGGCACGTACAAGGTGGATTTAAAAAAAAAAAACTTTTTTTTTCCCGAAACTAGTTCTCCGACACTTTAAATCATAAAATGATTTAGTGGGGGGAAAAAAAAAAAAATTATTGGCGATCGACTTGCGAAGAAGCTGCCCTCGGCGAGTCAATCTTCCCGAGCGGAAGGAAGCTTTCCTCCTTTTCTGAAATGAATATTGATGCGGGCCCTCTTCCCTCCCCCTTCACCCAACTCGTTATTATTCATCCTTAAAGGGGATACGTGGACCGAAGGTTGAAAGGAAAGTCAATGCAAATCGGATCTCGAGAGGAACACGTTCGTAACTACCAGTGATTTTTTTTTTTTTTTTTTTTTTCTTCTTGCCCTCGACGCAAATACTCCGAAATCAAGTGAAAAATAGTTGTTGTTTTTTTTTCTTCTTTAGCCGTTTGTGCATTGTACAAAGTCACGAATCAACCTTCCTTTTGTTTACGATGATGTTGCGCTTTTTGCCTCTTTTTTTTTTCTTCTCCGTCCCACTCGCGTTGGTCATAATCACTCGAATTAATAACTCATTATCCTACGTAAGAGATTCGTACATATGTATATGGTTTATGTATTGTTTCGAATGTAGATAATAACGAACAAAAAAAAGGTTCTTCCGAATAAGATTTAATTGGACCCCTCGTCTTCTTCCAAATGGTCTCGTTAAAATATACATATATATATATAGTAAGAAAACTTTTGTCTTTTTCATTAATTCAACTGGAAAAAAAAAAAAAAAAAAAAAATAGTCAAAAGCTGATCTCTGTAAGAGGAGCTTCATCCCCCACCTATATATTCCATAGCACTGTTCATCCACACATGGTGAGTGCGCGTGAACGGGAGTAACAGAGAGAGAGAGAGAGGGCAGTAAGTTCTTTATTATCGGATTAAGCGTACATTTACATCGGGAGCGCGCACAATACGCATACGAAGAGATGATGATATAATCGCAACATCCGCCGATCCGACATGACATGTATTAATATACCTATGTATTCGTAGCGCAGTGTGTACAATTTTCGAAAATCCGAATGTTTCTCTCACGTATACTCGGAATATCGATTATATTTTGAGTGCTGTTATGGTTTTTTTTTTTTTTTTCCAGAGAGTGCAAAAATCGTCCCGCCGTTTTTTATCTTTTTTTTAACAGCTTGTAAGATCGTGTTGGTGCTGTGTCACAAAGATCGCGGCGCGAAAATAAATTGAGAGAGAAGTTTAAGGGTTGAAAAATGACATTTACGACCCGTGAGTGGAGAACATAATCGAAGTGACAGATTCTTTTTCTCATTTCTTCGAGGAAGATGGTTTACTATAAAAATGGTAATATTTTCTAGTTTTTATTTATTTATTTTTTTTTTAACAGTCGATTAGTTGCAATTGACAGAAAAAATGGACTTGGATTGCATATTTGCTCTACCACATAAGTTTACTGTCAATTTATGTACGGACTCAACCAACTATTTTTTTACTACCGCATCAGTTATTAATGAAATCGGGAGTCAGCGAGTAAACGTGTGAATATAAAAGTGAACTGTACTTTCATTTATTTCTTCAAATAGCGTTTATTCAATGATGAAGATTAACCTATACAGACTTAGATTTGAAGATACAATAACTCAGCTAAAATTGAAAAGTTCGTTTAAGGTAGTACATATATAGGTAACAGAATTACACGCTGTTACACGTGAATAAACTATCTTGGTTAATGGAACATAAATATTATACATATAATTTTTTCGTTGTTACAACTTTTCATAAAATATAATTTAGTTCACATTTATTATTATTTTGCTATACATATGCAAAAAATGCTTGTAGAAAAAAAATCTATCCCATGTGTTACTTTCACTACAGTGTTTTCAATTCTTAAGGAACAGCCAGTTCTTCAAAATTATTGTTCCTAAATTTAACTTTATCATACACTTTTTTTTTCTTTCTGATTACTGTGGATTTCTAATACATCTGTTCATATTATTATTATTTACCTCTGCTTTCTTATATCTAATAAATAATTACAATTGGTACATAATATGCTGTTGAGATATTGAATATAATATTTTTTTTTTTTTTAGTATACGTCAAACTGAATTTATTATTAAAAGCATTTTCTTTCAAATTTCATGCATTATTAATTGTATAAAATATTTGATTCATTAACATTAAATGCATACTAAACGTATGTATTAGAAGTAAACATGCTTTATGTGTATAGATTTTTAAAAGAAAGGCAATTGTATCTTAAAGACTAAAGTATGTCTTAATCGATTGTAACTTGTAACTAACTCTTTGAGAGCAAAGATACAGTTTTTTATACTTTCTTAAAAGACTCAATTTTTTTGAGTATAACAAGCCGTGTCTAACAATAATATACTAATGTTCTTATAATAACGAATCTTGTAAAACTTGAAAACTTCACCATATAGTAGTTGGTATTACATTCCATGTGAATCTTGTCATGTTGAGGCACTATTTCTTATTAAGACGAGACCCACAGATATATAGACAAAATATGTGTCAAAACTTCTTGTGACCATCGCTTGTTTCAAACTTGACACTTGTGCCTTGTGAAATGACTGGTTCGGCTGAAACTTCGATATACTAAGCACTCGAAGGGTTTTCCTCTGTATGAGTTCTCTTAAGACTTGTGAGGTCACCAGCAGATCTAAAACCTTATTGATGTACCAAGCAAACGTGGAAGCGCTCGCTTGTATGTGCGGGTCCTCTTGTGTTTTTTAGGTGTGGAGGTGCATGTGCTTCATGAGATTGCCATTTTGGCTAAAAGATTTTGGACAATCTGCACACTTATAGGGTTTCTCCCCTGTGTGGGTCCTATTGTGCTTTGTGAGTTTATCAGAAGATGTGAAACCTTTTTGACACACCGAGCACTTGTAGGGACGCTCCCCCGTGTGGGACCTCATGTGTACTGTAAGACTTCCTGAGGTAGTGAATGGCTTTTGGCAAATTGAACAGGTACTACAAGGTTTGCCGGTGTGGACGCGCATATGAGTTGTTAAGTTGATTTTTTGGCTGAAAGATTCTGGACAATCTGAGCACTTGTAAGGTTTCTCGCTTGTATGGGTCTTCATGTGGCTTATGAGGTTATTATAATATTTGAAACCTTTTTGACACACCGAGCACTTGTAGGGTCGCTCCCCCGTGTGGGTCCTCATGTGTACTATAAGATTACTCAAGTACGTAAATGGCTTTTGGCAGATGGTGCAGTGACTAAAAGGTATGCCAGTGTGGACACGCATGTGAGTCCTGAGGGTACTTTTTAGTCCGAAAGATTTTGGACAATTTGCGCATTTAAAGGGTTTCTCCCTTGTATGGGACTTTATATGCAATCGAAGGCTGCTTGGGTGAGAGAATGGCCTTTGGCAGATGGGACAGTGCCCAAAAGGTATGCCAGTGTGGACATGCATATGAGTTGTTAGATGGTTTTTTTGTCTAAAAGATTTTGGACAATCCAAGCACTTGAAAGGCTTTTCGCCCGTATGAGTCCTCATGTGCGCGGTGTGACTACTCGGGTTAGTAAATGGCCTTTGACAAATTGAACAGGTACTATGAGGTATGCCGGTATGCAGACGCATGTGAGTTGTGAAATTGTATCTGTATCTGAATGATTTTGGACAGTCTGGGCACTTGTAGGGTTTCTCTCCCGTGTGGGTTCTCATGTGATTTTTGCGGGCAGTCGAGGTTCTAAAACTTTTTGGACAAACTGAGCACCCAAAAGGTTTTTCTCCCGTGTGAGTATATATGTGTTTAATTAAATTACTTTTTTGCCCAAATGTTTTAGAACAATATGAGCACTCGAGGGGTTTCTCGCCCGTGTGAATAAGTTGGTGCGCTTTAAAATATGTAACTCTGGTAAAAGTTTTACCGCAGACCTCGCAAAGTCTCGTACAGGTGCTCTTCAGTGCTGATCTCATGGTTGAATTTCCGTTAATAATGGCCCCTGAACAGTTGATAAATAGTTGGACTTCGATGTGTGACAAACACGAAGAAAAAATTTTTATAACCTTATTGGTAGATTTGTTGTCCCTGGTTGTTCTCCTACAGTTACTGTTGCTTATTGTTAAGTAGTTGGAATCAATTACTCTGGATTAACTGCTGTCTTTCCTACGAATAGAGCAAAAAAAATTTTTTATTTCAATGATTAAATTTTTTATTTCAATATTAAAAAGAAATTGTACGTTTAGAGACTGTTCAAGTCCTTCTGTTTTATCAATTACAAAAAATTGAATGTTCAACGATTAGTTCTACAACCTCAGTAAAAGCTAAACTTATCGTAACTCTATAGTATAAAATGTAGAATGTAAAAAGAAAGAAATGGAGATATAGAAAATCCACGTGTTACATTATATATTCAAAGTATTTGTTGCACTCTGAGGTATTTGTTGTGTTTTGTACAATTATAGCAGGTTATTTTAATTTAAAATAAAAACTTACTACTTCTGTGTCTTGATTTCAAACCGACAATTGCTAAATATTTAGTGCCTTGTCCAAGTACACGTTACATCCAGTTTAGTAGTTCTATCTAATCTTATCTTTAATATTATAGGTCTTGCCTTACACCTTTATGAACTTATGAATTTATTTTAACTTATTAGTACGGAAACTTGTAAAAAAATAGGCTTTGTACTTTTAATTGCATACCACTACAAAGAGATATATTGTCACAATACATTGAAATTTTTCGTGTCGTGGATAAATCAAAAACGTCAACGTGTACAATTTAAGGCTCAAATGCTACTGACACTATAATATATGACATTATTTCTGTATCCGTCCACAGTAAGCTTAAAAATGTTAATAGTACAATAATGACTTTAAGCCGTACGTATAGTCGGAAAGTTTCGACGTTGTGCTTCTGGGAAAAATTGGCCTGACAAAAGCCATTATGCATCGTATCATGGAGAAATTAAAATTGTTAACACTATTAAAACCCATTCAATTTTCTGGAAAAATTTAACGATAATATGTTGTCGTTCAAAGCACGAGTTCACAGGTAATTCAAAAGAGTTATCGAAGCATTTCAAATAAGAGCTTTGATCACATACTCTAAAAAAAAAATTTCCTATATTTTTTACTAAAATTCTAAGTCTGCTACTATTTTTTTTTTATAACAACTTTTTTCCGAAAAATTCGAAGACTACTGTCGATGTGCTACTATTGTTGTCATCAGGCAAAGTGATAGGTTTATAATGCACCCAAAAAAATTATAGTACATCGAAGAAATTTTTTTAGAATTCAGAAAATATTTACTGCAGTAGTAAATAATCTCTTGAAATACAACTTCAATTTCTTATATTATAAAAATAATTGATTTAAACAGAAAAATATCGTTTTCATGAAATTCAATTTTTTCTCATTTCTGAACGGCGTTTAAACTTTGACATGTATTGAATAGTTTCACGATAAAAATTACTATTGTTCATTGTCATGATTATTGGAAATCTAAATTATATATTCAAATTCAAGAGTTTCATTGGCCCAAATGGTTATAAAACATCGATTAAAAGAATAAGAACTTATCTTTTTAATCCATGCATGCGCAGAATATGATATATGAAATGAATTATGTTTCTCGTAATTTTCTTAAAATCCACGTGGTTAACTCAAAATTTTCACAATTTTTAAAGATTTCTTATGAAAATAGGTATAAATATAAATTTTATTTGTAAAGGTTTTTCAGTTACTTTTAGAGTTAAAGCTATTTTAGTGTTAGCACTGCGTCTTATAGATCGCAATGCGAGAAAATAAATTGGAGCAAAGTTTAAAATATAAAAAATGACATGTGTCTCCTCTTCGCAAAAAATAATAGAGGTGACAGTCTTTTTTATCCTCACTTCTTCGATGTAGATGGCTTGAAATGATGTTTTACAATAAAAGTTGTATTATCCTTAGATTTTGTACTTTTGATTTTTTTTTAAAGACGATTTTTTGAATTAACAAAAAAAATAAATATTATTCCGATTTATGTACGGACTCAAAAGGCCTTTTTACTAAGTTTTTGTTTACTAGCGCATCAGTTATTAAAGAAATTGGGACTTATATTTATTTTACTAAATAGAATTTATTCAATAATGCAAATTTACATACATAGACTTAGATTTAAAGATTTTGAATCAAACTTACAATAATTCAGCTTAAATTAAAAGGTTCGTTTGAGGTAACACGGATAGGTAAAATAGAATTACACGCTGTTACACGTTAATACATTGTTTTATTTATAGAAGCTAAAAATGTATATCAATTGCATTTCAATATGACAATTTTTCATAACAGGTATTTTAGCTGACATGTATTTTTGTTTGTTATACAGATTCGAAAAATGTGTCTAAAGAATAAAAAATCTGCCTCATAATTTATTATGTACTATGGTATTTCCAAGTTCAGAAACGTAGTTTTCTAATTTTCTGATTCATCCACTCATATTATCATTCTTTGCCTATAATTGTTTATATCTAATTAATAATTATAATTAGTATACACACTCATGCTTTTGAGATTTTGACTGAAATGTTGGTTTTTTTTTTAGCACCTACATACAATCAGTAGATACTTTTAAAATAATAAAAAGTTTACATGCACCATTAATTAAATAAAATGATTAATACAATAAACTAACATCCATGTTTCATGCATCTGCTAAGATTCAAACCATTTTGTGTACAAGGTAGCTTCGATGCCAATGGCGTCTCTATGACCACTATGTTCTGCTGGTCATCATCTGTTTTCGTGTATTTTTACTGGATTTTCTTGAAGAGTTTTTCCTCGCATGGGTCCTCATATGCTTTTTAAGACTATTCGCGTGCATAAATGGCTTTTGGCAGATGGTACAAATACCGTAAGGTATGCCTGTGTGGATACGCATGTGAATTTTAAGAGTACCTTTTTGCCCAAAAGATTTTGGACAATCTGCACACTTATATGGTTTTTCCCCGGTATGGGTCCGCATGTGATCTGCCAGTGAACCAGAAGATGTGAAACCTTTTTGACACACCGAGCACTTGTAGGGTCGCTCCCCCGTGTGGGTCCTCATGTGTACTATAAGATTACTCGAGTACACAAATGGCTTTTGGCAGATGGTACAAGTACCGTAAGGTATGCCAGTGTGGACGCGCATATGAATACTAAGACTGCTTTTTAGTCCGAAAGATTTTGGACAATTTGCGCACTTGTAGGGTTTTTCCTCTTTGTGGGTCCACGTATGCTTTACAAGATCACTAGAAGTTGTAAAACCTTTTTGACATACTGAGCACTTATAGGGTTTCTCCCCTGTGTGAGTCCGTAAGTGCATTATAAGACTGGATTTTTGACGAAATGTTTTAGAACAAGTTGAGCACTCAAAGGGTTTCTCGCCCGTGTGAGTCACCATGTGCCTTCTAAGGTTACCAGATAATGTAAAACTTTTTTCACACGTTGGGCACTTAAACGGTTTCTCACCCGTGTGGGTTTGCATGTGCCTCCTGAGATTGCCATTTTGGCTAAAAGATTTTGGACAATCTGTACATCTATAGGGTTTTTCCTCTGTGTGAGTTCGCATGTGCTTTGTGAGGACACTGGAGTATGTGAAATTTTTTTGACATACTGGGCAGTTTAAGGATTTATCTCCAGTATGGGTTCGTCTGTGTAATATAAGATTAGTTTTTTGGCTAAATGTTTTGAAACAATAAGAGCACTTGAAGGGTTTCTCGCCAGTGTGGGTCCCCATGTGCGTTAAGAGGTTGACGGAAGATGTATAACCTTTTTGACACACTGAGCATATAAAGGGTTTCTCCCCCGTGTGGGTCCTCTTGTGCTTTGTCAGTTCACCAGAAGATTTAAAACCTTTTTGGCATACTATACACTCAAAGAGTTTCTCCTCTGTGTGAGCAGTTCGTATGTGTTTTATGATAGCATCTCTGTACGCAAATGTTTTAGAACAATCTGCGCATTTGAAGGGTTTTGTCCCCGTGTGAGTTTGTTTGTGTCTTATAAGGGACATTTTTTGACTAAACGTTTGTAAACAAATCGAACACTCGAAGGGTTTCTCGCCCGTGTGAACGAGTTGGTGTGCTTTAAAATGTGTAAGATTGGCAGATAATTTACCACAGATCTCGCAAAGTCTCGTACAGGTGCTCTTCAGTGCCGTTTTCATGGTTGAATTTCCGTTAATAATGGCCCCTGAACAGTTGATAAATAGTTGGACTTCGATGTGTGACAAACACGAAGAAAAACTTTTTATAACCTTATTGGTAGCTTCGTTGTCTCTGGTTCGTTCACTACAGTAACTGTCGTTTATTGTTGAGGAACTGGATACGTTGCTTTTTTGTCTATAAATAGAATAGAAAAATCAATTATTTGAGCAGAAAGTATAACAACGAATTTATACGTTTTTATATTTTTAATTTTTGCTGTTAGACGTATTGGATGGAGTACTATTTTCTTGTTCTTACTGCCTATGTAGTATAGCGAAAAACTTAATTTCATGTGTAATGCATATAATTACGTCCTAATGGAAATGCCCAAGTGGATCTTTATCAGTTCATATAAGTAAATGCAAAGTCCTTCTGTTCTGTCGATTACAAAAAAGTAAATGTTCAACTATTAGTTCTACAACGTCAGTAAAAGCTAAACTTGTTGTAACCCTACAGTTATGAATGAAGAATGGAAAAAAAAATGTCCAAGTCAAAATCCACGTGTCACGTCATACTCTTTGTATCTACTGCATTACGAGGTATTTATTGTGTTTTGTACAATTATAGCAGGTTATTTTAATTTAAAATAAAAACTTACTACTTCTGTGTCTAGATTTCAAACCGACAGTTGCTAAATATTAAGTGCCTTGTCCAAGTACACGTTACATCCAGTTTAGTAGTTCTATCTAATCTTATCTTTAATATTATAGGTCTTGCCTTACACCTTTATGAACTTATGAATTTATTTTAACTTATTAGTACGGAAACTTGTAAAAAAATAGGCTTTGTACTATTATATTGTATACCACTGCAAAGAGGAATATTATATTGAAATTTTTCGTATCGTGGATAAATGAAAAACGTCATCGTGTACAACTTAAGGCTCAAATGCTACTGATACTACAATATATGACGTTATTTCTGTATCTGTCCACAGTAAGCTTAAAAATGTTAATAGTATAATAATGACTTTAAGCCGTACGTATAGTTGGAAAGGTTGTGCTTCTGGGAAAAATTTACCTGACAAAAGCCATTATGCATCGTATCATGGAGAAATTAAAATTGTTCACTCTAATAAAATCCATTAAATTTTCTGGAAAAATTTGATGAAATACTTACATGTTGTCGTACTAGGCACGAGTTTGCGCGTTACTGAGAAGAGTCGTCGAAGAATTGTAAATAAGAACTTGGATCACAAAAAAAAATTTGTTCATTTTTTCACTTAGAGTTTTAGTCTGCAACTAATGGTTTTTTTTATCACAGCTGTTTTTCGAGAAATTAGAAGACTACTGTAGATGTGCTCACATTATTGTCATCAGGCGAGACGGTAGGTTTATGATGCATGAAAAAAATTATAGTATAAATCAAAAAAATTTTCCTAACCTTTAGAAAATATTTACTGCAGTAGTAAATAGTCTCTCGAAATACAATTTTAATTTCTTATATTATAAAAATAATTAATTTAAACAGGAAAACATCCTTCTAATAAAATTCAATTTTTTTCTCATTTCTGAAGGGCGTTTAAACTTTTCCATGTATTGAATAGTTTTACGATAAAAATTACTATTGTTTCTTCCTCTGTGTACTGATAAAAATTTTAAGCCACATCTAGCCCCAAAACTGATTATTGTAACCGCCCGCTACATCAAAATTACTGGCCCAAGTGAGGTGTAAAATGCATAAAATCCATATACTAGATGTATCAATGACATATTTTTTTGACAGAGTGCGAAAATCGTCTCGTCTTTATACATCTTTTATCTCCTTCCCTAAAAGATATGATATTACATGAACTTACTACAAACTTGTCAACATGTTTTAAGACTATTTACTCAACTAACGATTTTCTGACGACCTGATGTAGTAATTTTCTCTCACGGTTCTCGTGAATACACTCGAGCTCGACCTTGTCGTATGTTAAGATGACTTTGGCACTTAGTGCCACACCAAGCGAGGGGTCCTTTGAGGTACTACGGATTATGAAAAATATTATTTGTTTATTGTCATGATTATTGGATATATAAATTAAATATTCATATTCAAGAGTTTCGTTTTCCTAAAAAATGATAAAATAACGCTAAAAAGAATAAGAACATGTCATTTTTGGTTTACACAAAATTTTCACAATTTTAAAAGATTTCTTATGAAAATAGGTATAAATATAAATTTTATTTGTAAAGGTTTTTCAGTTACTTTTAGAGTTAAAGCTATTTTAGTGTTAGCACTGCGTCTTATAGATCGCAATGCGAGAAAATAAATTGAAGCAAAGTTTAAAGGATAAAAAATGACATGTGCCTCCTCTTCGCAAAAAATAATAGAGGTGACAGTCTTTTTTATCCTCACTTCTTCGATGTAGATGGCTTGAAATGATGTTTTACAATAAAAGTTGTATTATCCTTAGATTTTGTACTTTTGATTTTTTTTTAAAGACGATTTTTTGCAATTGACAAAAAAATAGACTTCAATTGCTTATTTATTCTGCTTATATTAGTATTATTCCGATTTATGTACGGACTCAAAAGGCCTTTTTACTAAGTTTTTGTTTACTAGCGCATCAGTTATTAAAGAAATTGGGACTTATATTTATTTTACTAAATAGAATTTATTCAATAATGCAAATTTACATACATAGACTTAGATTTAAAGATTTTGAATCAAACTTACAATAATTCAGCTTAAATTAAAAGGTTCGTTTAAGGTAACACGTACAGGTAAAATAGCATTACACGCTGTTACACGTACATATATTATTTTTGTATGGAATCTAAACTTGTAAGTATTGTTGTTTATTATACACATTCGAAAATTGTTTATGTAGAATAAAAAATCTGTTTTACAATTAACTCTGTCCTATAGTGTTTTCAATTTAAGAAACGTAGCTTTCTAATTTTCTGATTCATCCATTCATATTATCATTTTTTCTCCATGATTTTTGATATCTAATAAACAATTACAATTAGTGTACGAATTTATGGTATTGAGTTTTTTAATGAAATGTTAATTTTTTTTTTTTTTTTAGCATACACACATTTATAAACATCAATTTTTTTTTAACTTACCACAGTACCTGCAAAAACTACTTTTCAGTCTATATGTCAGTTTTAAATGGATTATCAAAAACAATTTTTTTTGAAAAACTTAATTTTACTGAAAAGTTTGTCGATAAGAAATCATTAGACATTGTTAAACTAAAACATATTACATGCATCATTGATTGAATAAAATAATTGATACAATGAAATACATCCATGCTTCATGCATCTTGTAAGAGCAAAACTATTGTGTACAGATTTTTTAAGGAATTAGAGTTTTTCCCGTGTAAATCAAATATGTCTGAATGAATTGTAACTCTTTAACGCCAAAAAAAGGTTTTTCCTATCTCAAGGCGTCTTCCAACTCCTCGCACACTAGCGCCATCCAACCGAGGCTGTTATAAGTATATGGTTTTTCGAGCCGCAAAATAGCTTCGATGGCGATGGTACTTCTGTGACCACAATACTTTTTTAACGTCAATTGGTTTCGTCTATTTTCTTATTCACAAATGGTTATTGTTGTACAATTATTTATACTCTATTAAAATTTAGATTTTTGTAACTACCTCAAGTAAGTAGCTTTTTTCTTTTATAAAATTGTACTTCAATTTGATCTCATTTAACTACGATTATTAATCTATGCTTTCATTTATCAAATTGTATAATCTACTTAGCTATCGCTACTTTGGGCCCTAAGTCTATAGCCACTAATAAAGAAATCTAATCTAATCTAATCTAATCTAATCTATATTCTTATGATCATCATCTGTTTTCGTGTACTTTTACTGGATTTTCTTGAAGAGTTTTTCCTCGCATGGGTCCTCATATGCTTTTTAAGACTACTCGCGTGCATAAATGGCTTTTGACAGATGGTACAAATACCGTAAGGTATGCCTGTGTGGATACGCATGTGAACTTTGAGAGTACCTTTTTGCCCAAAAGATTTTGGACAATCTGCACACTTATATGGTTTTTCCCCGGTATGGGTCCGCATGTGATCTGCCAGTGAACCAGAAGATGTGAAACCTTTTTGACACACCGAGCACTTGTAGGGTCGCTCCCCCGTGTGGGTCCTCATGTGTACTATAAGATTACTCGAGTACACAAATGGCTTTTGGCAGATGGTACAAGTACCGTAAGGTATGCCAGTGTGGACGCGCATATGAATACTAAGACTGCTTTTTAGTCCGAAAGATTTTGGACAATTTGCGCACTTGTAGGGTTTTTCCTCTTTGTGGGTCCACGTATGCTTTACAAGATCACTAGAAGTTTTAAAACCTTTTTGACATACTGAGCACTTGTAGAGTCTCTCCCTTGTGTGAGTCCGTAAGTGCATTATGAGATTGGATTTTTGACTAAATGTTTTAGAACAAGTTGAGCACTCGAAAGGTTTCTTGCCCGTGTGATTCATCATGTGCTTTGCGAGGTTACCAGATACTGTAAAACTTTTTTCACACGTTAGGCACTTAAACGGTTTTTCCCCCGAGTGGCTTCGGATATGCCTCGTCAGAGTGCTTTTTAGGCTGAAAGATTTTGAACAATCTGTGCACTGAAAAGGTTTCTCTCCTGTGTGAATCCGCATGTGCTTTATGAAGACACTTGAATATGCAAAATCTTTTTGACATACTGCGCAGTTTAAGGATTTATCCCCTGTGTGGGTCCGTCTATGTAGTGCGAGATTCGTTTGTTTGCTAAATGTTTTAGAACAATAAGAGCACTTGAAGGGTTTCTCGCCAGTGTGGGTCCCCATGTGCGTTAAGAAATTAACTGAAGATTTATAACTTTTTTGACACACTGAGCACTTGAAAGGTATCTCCCCCGTGTGGGTCCTCTTGTGCTTTGTCAGTTCACCAGAAGATTTAAAACCTTTTTGACATACTATGCACTCAAATAGTGTCTCCTCTGTGTGAGTAGTTCGTATGTGTTTTATGATAGTATCTCTGTACCCAAATGTTTTAGAACAATCTGCGCATTTGAAGGGTTTTGTCCCCGTGTGAGTTTGTTTGTGTCTTATAAGGGACATTTTTTGACTAAACGTTTGTAAACAAATCGAACACTCGAAGGGTTTCTCGCCCGTGTGAACGAGTTGGTGTGCTTTAAAATGTGTAAGATTGGCAGATAATTTACCACAGATCTCGCAAAGTCTCGTACAGGTGCTCTTCAGTGCCGTTTTCATGGTTGAATTTCCGTTAATAATGGCCCCTGAACAGTTGATAAATAGTTGGACTTCGATGTGTGACAAACACGAAGAAAAAATTTTTATAACCTTATTGGTAGCTTCGTTGTCTCTGGTTCGTTTACTACAGTAACTGTCGTTTATTGTTGAGGAACTGGATACGTTGCTTTTTTGTCTATAAATAGAATAGAAAAATCAATTATTTGAACAGAAAGTATAAGAACGAATTGATACGTTTATATATTTTTAATTTTTTCTCTTAGACGTATTGGATGGAGTACTATTTTCTTGTTCTTACTGCCTATGTAGTATAGCGAAAAACTTAATTTCATGTGTAATGCATATAATTACGTCCTAATGGAAATGCCCAAGTGGATCTTTATCAGTTCATATAAGTAAATGCAAAGTCCTTCTGTTCTGTCGATTACAAAAGAGTAAATGTTCAACGATTAGTTCTACAATCTCAGTAAAAGCAAAACTTATCGTAACTCTATAGTATAAAACGTAAAATGTAAAAAGAAAGAAATGGAGATGTAGAAAATCTGTGTGTTACAACATACTCTGGGTATTTTTTGCATTCCGAGGTATTATTTACGGTGTTTTGTACAATCACAGCAGGTTATTTTAATTTAAAATGATAACTTACTATTTCTGCGTCTAGGTTTCAAACCAACGGATGTTGATAAATATTTATTGTCTTGTCCAAATACACGTTGTGTCTGGTTTGGTACTCCTGTTTAATCTTGTCTCTGGTGTAATAGGCGTTGCCTTGCACTTCAACGAACATATGAATTTATTTTGACTTATTAATATGGAAACTAGTAAAAAAATAGGCTTTGTACTATTATATTGTATACCACTGCAAAGAGGAATATCATATTGAAATTTTTCGTATCGTGGATAAATGAAAAACGTCATCGTGTACAACTTAAGGCTCAAATGCTACTGATACTACAATATATGACGTTATTTCTGTATCCGTCCACAGTAAGCTAAAAAATGTTAATAGTACAATAATGACTCTAAGACGTATGTATAGTCAGAAAGTTTGGACGTGGTGCTTCTTGGCAACGTTGGCCTGACAAAAGCCGTTATGCATCGTATTATTGAAAAAAAAAAAAAAATGTTTATAGTATTAAAACTATCCTAAACTTGAATCTCAAAGTATACGATGAGACAAGTTTTTAACGTAAATCCACAAGAAAAGTTCTTAAAAAATATTCGGTAAAAAAATTACACTTCACAGTCCAAAGCATAGTAGGAAATCTATAACAAATATTCCGTTTTTGAAATCAATATTGCAACTGGACTTATTTTAATTGGAATGTCATGTGCTATGTGAGAAAAATCATCAACACAACATAAATAGTATGTAAATCGCAGAGAAACGGTGTTACCTCCACTAAAACCCATGTTTTCATGATTTATTTCCTCTCAGTACATGAGATTGTGATATAAAAGAGTCTGATTTTAAGGTAGTGCCTCAAAAAAAAAAATTGTATTCGGGGACAACCATGGCATATTTTTGTCGATTTTTTCATATACACGAGTTTACATGCCACTCGAAAGAGTCCTCAAAACGTTTAATGCGGAAGCTTTGATCACATATTCCATTAAAAAAAATTTATTCGTCTTTTTACAAAACGTCTGTGTCTGAAACGATTTTTTTTATTATTTTTTTTTTTTTTTTTCATAACAGCATCTGTTTGAAACATTAGAAGACTCCTTTTGACGTGCTAACATTATTGTCATCAAGTCTAATATACATATATGAGAGATTGAAGAAAAATGTCTTATTTCAAGAGAATGTAATATGTACTTGGCACTGTACAAACACTCGTTACACGTACACTTGCATACTGAGCCAATAGGCTGATTCAGCAGCCGCTGCAAATTGAAAGTATAGCATACTGACGCGGACGGATTACACACTTACGCAATATTAAATGTTCCAACGGCGCGTCTAGTTTTAGTCTCTTGAAATGTTTTCCTTTCGACTGAAAAAAAATACATATTCGTCCTTCTTCTTCCTTTTCATCGAATCCTCCAGCGCGTGAGCGCGTCCCTTTTGGACGTTTCAATAGATCAATGTAAGTAGAGTATCGATGATAACCTGATTTTCCTTCAACTGGACTCCTTTTGAATCGAATGCTCCACCAAAAAGGAAAATCATAAAAATGAAATGAAAGGATCGAAGAGCCAAAAAATTTTTTGTAAAATGCTGAGCTTGCTACTGCTGTCGTGGGCCTAACATTTTTATTTTTTTATTTTCCATCGATGTGCTTCGGGATACCTTTGTGAAATACAAGTACATGAGCAAAAAAAAAAGAAAGAAAAAAACAACAACGGGGGCGAAAAAAATGCGAGTGTTGAGCTCTTTTTTCAACTTTATCTCTCACCGTTCAGGCTTGCTGGGAACTTTATATACGACGTTATAATATACGTGTGTACAACGAAGGAATGACCTATATTTACACTTGACTTTTAATTCGGCTGAGAACGATGCGACAAATAGACTTTTGCTTCGTAGAAAAAAAATTTACGTTTTCATTAAACAAATAAATAAATAATTTATAATTAAATCAACCGTTTAGCAACTACATTTAACTTTAGCTCTATGGAATCTGCATAGTTTTAAATCACCAAAAGATAAAACTTCTTTAATCAAGAAAATACTACCAAGTGAGCATATATTCTCTTGAAACATGATAATATTTTTTACATGAAGAACTTTTTTTTTTGTTGATGTAAGAAAATAATATCTGATTTCGAGATAAATTGTTTGGTAGGAACTATTCTAGTAAATATTTTCTTGATTCTAAGAATTTTCTTCCAGTCAACATTTTTCGCCAAAAATATCCTCACCCCCTTTTAAGTGCCAAATCTGTGATACCAATCCTTTTATATGTTAATAGTTTTTAGTAAAATTGTTGATAAATTCCATTGTTATTGATCCTACTGTTACGTTTTATGTAAAAAAAACACACAGACACATACACACTTGAATTCACAGTGAATGCATTACGTGCCATTTATTTGTTTTTTTTTCTTCTCTTTTCTGATTGTTCGCCTAAACGAAATTAATTTTATTTTACCCGCCAGGCTCAGCATTTCGCGCTCAAAAGTGACCAACACACTCACGCACACTCGCTCACACGTGGGCACTGTATAACGAAAAATTAAATTCCCTCTCCTGCAGCGTCAGCACTTGA